>NC_092226.1:43609952-43709952 GCF_036320965.1 Panulirus ornatus
TACACACAAATGAATAGAAATATAAATGAATTCAAACATCAGACCATTAGGTCTTAACGAGCTTGTTTGTGATAGCGGAGGAGAACAGAAATCTATGTATTAGTGTGGTAGGAATAGAAAGATACATTTTCAAAGAGCAAAGTTTGTAAACTTTTCACATAACTAAGAAGGCATAAATGATGTCAGTCGCGAATCTGTAACGAAACATTTAAGTCTGTACTCAAACGTATTGCTATTAACTATTCTCGTTGGTGAATAATTCTAAATGTTAACCATCCTGTTGAAGAAAAAGTTCTTCGCCTCATTCAGGGTAAAACTTGTGCCAACGAATTTGTATCAGATACTTGGGATGAATGAGGAGGTTGTTAGATCGAGGTTATAGAATCCTGCATTAGATAACCTTGAAACCTTCTCTGCTCTAAGGTAATAGAATTGAAGTCGTGTAGTGGGATCACACAGGATTTGTTTCTCAATCCGGGGATCATCTTGGTGGTTCGCCTCTGTACACTCTTCATTCTGTCTGTGTGTTTCCTCAAGCAAGGTGACCAAGACCGAGAACAGTAATCAAGTGGAGACGCATCAGTCAGTTTTAGACTTAAAAAAAAATTTTGTTTGCCCCTTTTTACTGCTTCAGTGCAAACCTGACTCTGCTTTAGGTCACCTGTGATTATTACACCTTAGGTTTTTTCTTCGTACAGCTTTTGTAGGTCAAAAGAATTCATACAGTAACTTGTCATTACATTTTAGCTACCGACGTGCAGAACTTTGCACTTATCAGTTTTAGAATTCATTTGCCACCTGTGAATCCGGACAGTTTGTTTATGTCCGTTTGAAACAGCAGACATTCAATTTCTGTTGTATATTTGTTTCCCATCTTAGTATAGGCCGGGAATTTCGATATTTGCAATGCAGCCTTGCATCAGTATCATTAGTATATTTGAGAAACAGAACCGGTCCCAAGCCTGATCCCTGAGGTACTCCACATGTTACGACTAACCATTCATACATAGGCTTGACCATTAATCACTATCTTATTTTACGGCCGGTCAGCCAATTTCCTAACCACTGAGATAGAGCTCTATCTATACCATGTGATTTAATAACCTTTGATATGGAACTTTATCGAATGCTTTTCGAAGATCTAGTAATGTGACATCATCTGCTTTATATTCATCATGCACGTTGATTGTCGTAGACAAAAAGAATGTGCAGATATGTCACGTGAGCGACTTTGTCGTAAATCATGTAGAGAATTGATCATTTAGTGATGGTCCTCTAAATGTTTACAGTTTTATCCTGGATGATGTTTCCGTAAGATGACTAACTACAGACGTTAAGCATTTACATGTTAATTTCTGTGCTTTCTGTGCAGTGTTTACTTACCTCTTTTTGCTCTTGGTGTTACCTTGACAAATTTCCGTTCCTCTGGGACATTTCCCGCAGCTGGTGACTTTTTGAAAGGAGCAGACAATAATTTAGTTATCTCCTTTTTCACCTTCTCAGTGTCCTTGGATAAAATTGATATAGGCCTGCTGTATCATTTACTTTCATTCCATATAACATTAGTGGTGCAGCTTTTGTTTATTTCAGTATTTTGTAAAACGTTTCCATTCTTAGCAGTGAAACTCAAGTAGAAACTTGAGCTATATCTTCATTTGTAATTGCAAGTAAAAAAAAGAAAATTCCAATGGTTTTTTGTCTTAAGTCACCAAATTTTTTTTAGATTAATGACGCAATTGATTGGATGGTGACTTTCTTGCTTCAGACATAACTGTAGAACTCTTTAGAGTTTCTTATGTTATTTTCAGCTACATACCCTTCATACTGACGCTTTCTCTGATGTTAAAATGTACTATGTACTTCCTGTACTTCCTTCCGCCCCCAGGCGGACCTAGGGAGGAAGGAAGGTGTGGCGACCGTGATGGAAGGTACACTGGACCTAGTGGAAAGTGTGATGGTGTACTACCTGACAGAAGGGCTAGGAGACCTAATGGAAAGTGTAGCAGACCTAGTGGAAGGTCTGGCCGACCTGGTAAAAAGTATGGCATATCTGTTAAGGCGGCCATGTTTCAGTATGACCGTGGTCGTTCTTTGGGGGTTAAGGTTTATGTAGCCTCTATATCTGCAGGATATAATTGGATGTCAACAAATATTTCTACTAGACCAAATAAAGGGAGAACTTTTTTTTTCTTATTCTTTGTTTGGTGTTTTTGAATAAGATCGTAAATGGTACTTCCAGAGAGGAGGGGAAGGCCGCTTGTATTAGCACTGTACTCAGTGTGCTGGGAGGTGACAGGTAGGGAGGGAGAGACCACCGTAATTTTTCATGCATACATACATACTGAAACGGGAGGGAGCGGGGGGCTGGAAATCCTCCCCTCCCGTATATAATTTTCCAAAAGAAGGAATGGAGAGATGGGCCAAGTGAGGATATATCCTTTAAGGCTCACTCCTCTGTTCTTAACTCTATCTCGCTAACGCGTGATAAGGCGAATATGTATAAATATATATAGCGAGGTAGCGCAAGGTTGCAGGCGAAAGAATGGCACATCCCACCCGTATACACATGTATATACATACACGCCCACATACGTACATATATATACTTATACATTTCAACGTATACATATATATACATACAGAGACATATACATATAGACACATGTACATACTCATACTTGCTGCCTTCATCCATTCTTGTCGCCACCCCATCACATACAAAAAGAAGAAAAAAAAAAAAAAAAAAAATCTCCCCCCCCCCATTCCCTCCTCGTTCGCGCGAGGTAATGCTAAGACAACAAAGGCCACATTCCCTCACACTCAGTCTCTAGCTGTCATGTATAATGCATCCAAATCACAGCTCCCTTTCCACGTCCGGGCCCCACATAAGTTTCCATGGTTTACCCAAGACGCTTCACATGTCCTCTTCAATCCAATGACACCACGTCCACCCCGGTATACCGCATAGTTCCAGCTCACTGTATTCCTTGCACGCCTTTCACCCTCCTGCATGTTCAGGCCCCGATCGCTCAAAACCTTTTTCACTCCATCCTTCCACCTCCAATTTGGTCTCCCACTTCTCCTCGTTCCCTCCACCTCTGACACATATATCTCTTTGTCAATCTTTCCCCACTCATTTTCTCCATGTGACCCAAACATTTCAATACACCCTCTTCTGCTCTCTCAACCGCACTCTTTTTGTTATCACACATCTCTCACCCTTTCATCACTTACATGATCAAACCACCTCACACCACATATTGTCCTCAACATATCATTTCCAACACATCCACCCCCCCCCCCTCCGCACAACTCTATCAATAGCCCACGCTTCGCAACCATATAACATTGTTGGAACCACTATTCCTTCAAACACCCATTTTTGCTTTCCAAGATAACGTTCTCGCTTTCCACATATTCTTCAACGCTCCCAGAACCTTCGTCTCCTCCCCCACCCTTTGACTCACCTCCGCTTCCATGGTTCCATCCGTTGCTAAATCCACTCCCAGATAAGGGGAGTGGGGGAGGAATGGGATGTATTTAGGGAAGCAGTAATGGCTTGCGCAAAAGATGCTTGTGACATGAGAAGCGTGGGAGGTGGGCAGATTAGGAAGGGTAGTGAGTGGTGGCATGAAGAAGTAAGAGTATTAGTGAAAGAGAAGAGAGAGGCATTTGGACAATTATTGCAGGGAAATAATGCAAATGAATGGGAGATGTATAAAAGAAAGAGGCATGAGGTCAAGAGAAAGGTGCAAGAGGTGAAAAAGAGGGCAAATGAGAGTTGGGGTGAGAGAGTATCATTAAATTTTAGGGAGAATAAAAAGATGTTTTGGAAAGGTAAATAAAGTGCGTAAGACGTGGGTACAAATGGGAACTTCAGTGAAGGGGGCTAATGGGGAGGTGATAACAAGGAGTGGTGTTGTGAGAAGGAGATGGAGTGAGTATTTTGAATGTTTGTTGAATGTGTTTGATGATAGAGTGGCAGATATAGGGTGTTTTGGTCGAGGTGGTGTGCAAAGTGAGAGGGTTAGGGAAAATGATTTGGTAAACAAGAAGAGGTAGTAAAAGCTTTGCGGAAGATAAAAGCCGGCAAGGCAGCAGGTTTGGATGGTATTGCAGTGGAATTTATCAAAAAAGGGGGTACTGTATTGTTGACTGGTGGGTAAGGTTATTTAATGTATGTACGACTAATGGTGAGGTGCCTGAGGATTGGCGGAATGCTTGCATAGTGCTATTGTACAAAGGTAAAGGGGGTAGAAGTGAGTGCTCAAATTACAGAGGTATAAGTTTGTTGAGTATTCCTGGTAAATTCTATGGGAGGGTATTGATTGAGAGGGTGAATGCATGTACAGAGCAACAGATTGGGGAAGAGCAGTGTGGTTTCAGAAGTGGTAGAGGATGTGTGGATCTGGTGTTTGCTTTAAAGAATGTATGTGAGAAATACTTAGAAAAGCAAATGGATTTGTATGTAGCATTTATGGATCTGGAGAAGGCATATGATAAGAGATGATAGAGATGCTCCGTGGAACGTATTAAGAATATATGGTGTGGGAGGCAAGTTGTTAGAAGCAGTGAAAAGTTTTTATCGAGGATGTAAGGCATGTGTACGTGTAGAAAGAGAGGAAAGTGATTGGTTCTCAGTGAATGTAGGTTTGCGGCAGGGGTGTGTGATGTCTCCCTGGTTGTTTAATTTGTTTATGGATGGGGTTGTTAGGGAGGTGAATGCAAGTATGCAGTCTTTTGTGGATGAGAGAGCTTGGGAAGTGAGTCAGTTGTTGCTCACTGATGATACAGCGCTGGTGGCTGATTCATGTGAGAAACTGCAGAATATATATATATATATATATATATATATATATATATATATATATATATATATATATATATATATATATATATATATTCTTATGAGTCCACGGGGAAAATGAAACACGAAAAGTTCCCAAGTGCACTTTCGTGTAATAATCACATCATCAGGGGAGACACAGGAGAGAAATATAACAGTCAGTTGATATACATCGAAGAGACGAAGCTAGGACGCCATTTGGTAAACATGTGATTGTCCAAAACTTGTTGTATGTTTTGGACAATCACATGTTTACCAAATGGCGTCCTAGCTTCGTCTCTTCGATGTATATCAACTGACTGTTATATTTCTCTCTTGTGTCTCCCCTGATGATGTGATTATTACACGAAAGTGCACTTGGGAACTATATATATATATATATATATATATATATATATATATATATATATATATATATATATATATATATATATATAGATAGATAGATAGATAGATAGATAGATGCATATTTCAAACTTACTAGAATTCTATTTTTTTTCAGTTTTTCTCACCACACTTTTTACTTCAAGGATGAAGTGTGAATTAAATGTCCTATTTTCATTTCCATTTTATTGTTTAAGCACATGAGACGTTTCTGGCACACGAGCACGTCCTATCTTCAGCAAAACGATTATGAATGAAACAGTGCAATATACAGACCAAAACAGGGATGATTGACATCTTTAGTAGTGCAATATACAGACCAAAACAGGGATGAATGACATCTTTAGTTGTTGCAAATGAGAATGGTGATGTATTTGGTATGTTGATCGGGACCATGTTCCCTCGGAGTTCATGCGTGTTAGTGCTGTCGGTAGGGGTCAAACTAGTTGGATGGATGGTTTAGGAGTTTGTCAGAGGAATAACCTACTATAGTCTGCCAATTTAGTTTTCAGGCATTCCTGCTCCGTTGAAAGCTGTTAATTTCGTCACAACGTGAACTACAATGGTGTGACTATTACATCACTCAGACGACGCATAACACCTCAGCTTCAGCACGCGGGCTAAGTTGTAGGTCATATTATCCTTCATGACATTGTTGATTCGTATCGCTCATAGTGTCTCCCTTACTTTTCGTGTGCTATGTACTTTGGTTCTTCCGAATTTGTTTCTTATATACATGTTGTTTGCGTTTTACATTTCGTATCCGGGTTTTGTGACGCAGTTCTTCCTCGTATTTGTAGACTCCTGATGATGCGTCTGTGAAGACGAAAGCTTGATTTGAAATGAAGTGGATGATTTTGGACAACTGGTGTTTGAACACGCACCTAATGGTTCAATGATATTAACCAAATTAGAGAACATAAAAAAGATCAATAACTCACGAAGAAGGGCCGCACACGCTGTCATCCATTCTTTAACTGTGATGTGTGGTGCAGCGGAACCTCGGCCCCTTGTAGACAGTTAGGCCTCACAGACCTTTCCATGGTTTATCCCGGCCGTTTCACATGACCTATTTCGGTCCACTGACAGCATGTCGGCCCCTGTATACCTCTTCATTCATCTCACTCTATCCCGTGTACTCCTGTCACCCTCCTGCATATTCAGTTGTGTGCACAGTATCCCCTGTAGTGTGATCCGTGTTACACAGGTCAGACGTACTGTAAACGTTCTTACTGGTAGAGTTAAACAACATAAAGATAGTGTTAGGTGTGTTGTTCAAGAATGTAATGCAGTATTTGGTAATGTTAGAGATTATGGCCATGATACTGACTGGAGCAATGCTAATGTTTTCACATATAATAAGTCTGTAACAGAGAGAAATATTCTTGCATCGTCTCTTAGCAGATGTAGTGGAGACATTATTATGAATCAGAGTATTGGTTTGTGTAAATAAACCTCATATGTGGAAAATTCTTAAATATGTGTCCAGAACATAGGCTAACCTGAAATTGTGATATTAGTGGAGGTCGAGGGTGACCTGTGCTGTGATCCCTTCACCTTTTCTTAATTCCTTTGCCTGACCCGCCCAGTGGCGGCTGGTGTGTTATATTCTGATTGTGTATCTGTACTTGGTCTGGTCAGTGTGATTATATGAGAGCGTTTGACTCCACGTGTTTTACAATTTCTTGTGTTTTTACCTGCGTGATATGCACACTGGCTACATGTGTATTTTTGTACACACACACACACACACACACACACACACACACACACACACACACACACACACACACACACACAAACACATGCACACACATACAGAGAGAGAGAGAGAGAGAGAGAGAGAGAGAGAGAGAGTGTGTGTGTGTGTGTGTGTGTGTGTGTGTGTGTGTGTGCGCCTGTAAGTGGTTACACTGCGAGTCTAAGGTCAACTTTTGTGAGTTGTATAATCGGGTGGACAGTCTCGTCAGAGAACTCTCTTCAAATGATTCCACATTTCCGTGCTACGGGAAGTAGCGCAACATTAGGTTGCAGGAGCGATCTTGGGTAACACCAGGACTCGACATTAGAATTATAAATGAGTGGCATGGGGGGTAAGGCTACCTGACTGCCACATAGATGGTCCGGCGATCGATTCTCGGGGTAAATGGGTAATTAGTTTACACGCACACACACACACACACACACACACACACACACACACACACACACACACACACACAAGTGGACGGAGTAGCCAGGAGAGGCAGGGAGGGAAGGGTTGTGATGCTCGTGAACATCGGTGAGAATTGATTTCGATATATTTCCATCAGAGATGTGTGGCCTCTCTCTCTCTCTCTCTCTCTCTCTCTCTCTCTCTCTCTCTCTCTCTCTCTCTCTCTCTCTCTCCCTCCCTCCCCCAGGACACTGGGCACAGCGACAGGTCAGATACAACCCTGGTTGTTGGCACGGTCCACTACAGTGATAACAACAACTTATTTAAAGTTTAAATTTATGAAAACTACCTTGTAGGGGGTGATATATTTTGCAACTTTTCATTTTCGTGAAATATGTCCGCAGGAACAAGTGCTGCTGTGTTGTCCAGGGATCAGTACGTTGTGCCTAGCAACGTTGATCATCAGTTACCTCAATAGTAGGTAGTGGGAGGCGCTGGAAACACCTGGAACCCTTCCATAAAGTCCTCATAACATGGCGAGGTGTGGGAAAAGTATGCATGTTTACACCGTTCATCTTGGGCGAGTGTTGGTTTAGCAGTGATAATTGGTGGCTCCAGTACGTGTCCAGTGGTCAGCACGAGGCATTCTCTCATATGGTTCAGTGTGTACCTTGGACAACGGTACTTGCCCCTCCACTCACATGTATACACAACAGTAGCATTTTGTTGTTTTTATAGTGAGTCTGCAGAGTTTTGTGAACTGTGCTGTCGAAGCCGAGGTATCCGCTGTGGTTCCTGTCACTCAGTGTCATGTGGAATTTGAAACGCCGACTTTTTTTCTTTCTTTTTCCCCCCTGCGTGGTTGTACCTACGTTGGACCTACCCTTGGACATAACAGGTGTGAGGTAACCGTATTGCGTTTAGATTGCTCAGTGTTGGGACTAACCTGCTGACGCGTTGGCCGTCCCCCATACATCTATTACCATCGATTTCGACCTGAAGTGTTGTGTGTGGAGGGTTATATTCAGTGACCCTCGCAGCAATGACTCCATCTTGCTAACGACGTGGGGTCACTCAGGGTCTGCTGTGCTAGAGTTTTGGTACTGTGGATGACGTGAACATGGCTTCGGGCTGAAATGAAACAAGCGTAATGTTTTAGATTCTTCATTGTCACTGTCTAAGATAGTACAGTCAAGACGTATGCCATTAATGAAAGGGTCGACTAAGTTAGTGAAAATGTCGTTGTACGGAGCCCGTGATGATGATTTGCAGCTCTGCCTTCTGTCCGTCGACGTGATATAGCCGTCTGACCTGGACACTGACGAGCAAGACGTCAAGCGAGGTGTAGGCTGCTGGAATGGGAGTCCAGGCTCGCCACTGTGATGGGACGAGATTGGAAATGAGACTTCTGGAAAGGAATTGAAGCCAGCTAGTTGGTTGATATGATCACGTGAGACAAATGAAACAACGCAGACTTCGTCTGACACCGTTTTCACTGAAAGCCAGAAGAGGAAGATGAAGTAGTATTTCCTCCCCTTACCTACAGAAGCCGTGGGATAGAGTGGACTTTGTCTCTCAGCAGAGGACAGTGACGAAGGCTAGGAGAAAAGACATAGAGACGGAACTCTCTCAGCAGAGACAGACCTTAAAGCCGTAAATTCTTTTGTTTTGCTTCGTTTACACAGAGGATTGATCCGTCTTTGTGTGGAGTACTGCTCCCACATGTGGGCTGGGTCTAGCTCTACATAACGCACAAGACAGAGCTGCGTCTGAAGTTGTCCTTCTTCATCAACTTTCCTACTTGCCTTATGCCATTATCATGGTTTACTTACCCTCTTCTGTAGGTATTGTTTCATAGTGTCGAGAACTGGCTGCTACTGTCCCCTTACCATTAGTTAGAACATACATTACTCTGCAGGTTACTGCGTCACATAATTACGATGTAGGAACTGGTAACTCATGCGTGGGCCATTTTCATACCTGTTTCTTTCCTTACACATCAAAGCTTCGGAACTCTGTACTCCTTGATTTTTTTCCTAGCAAGTATGTCCTGGCCTTTTTTAAAGACAGGTTTTCCTTTTCCTCCGAAATCCTTGTGTATAATTTTCCTCTTTTCCCTCATTAACCCTCTCCACCATTCAGTTTAGGCCCGGCCTCGGTCTGGCTTTTGTCCGTGGTTGGAACCTTCAGCTTTAGAAAAAGTTGTTCTGTTAGGTATGAGGAACGTTCTTTGCTACCTCTGTGGGTCTGTCTTCGTCATTATTGGCCTGTAGAGTTTCGTTCTCATTCCTTAAGCATAAGCATATCGGTCCCTAGTGTTCACTCATTATCTCGAAGATATATATATCTGTATGAATTTAGTTCTTATTCCCAGAGTATATCTATGTGAATGTCGTGTTTGTAAAATGTATTTTCTCCTGCTTCTTCTGTTTCCCTGTGGTTAGTAATCAATCAACATATTATTGTAGGTAACACGATTAAAGGATGAGTTTATTATACTGATTTGTAATAACTGAATGTCTGGGTTCGAATCCTTAGAAGGGCAGTCGGCTCATTCCCAATCCAGCTGCTCATGTCTGTAAATAGGCAGTGATCGCAGAATTTCTAAGTGTTCAACTTACTTCAAGCCATTGTCAAGGATACAGAGTCCAGACAAACAAGAGAATTTATTCAAAATGAAATGTCACTCCAACCATGGTACATGAAGTTGCTGACCTGAAGAACACTGTATAGTTGACCATAAAGGAGTGCGTCATTACCCTTGCGGACATCTGAAAGGCAAGCTTTACCGGTAGGTGGACGGAATAACCATAGGGTCTCTTTTGGGGGTTCTCTTTGCGCAGGCAGTTATTTCATATGTCGAAACTACAGTAGTGTGACCTGAGAGCATGACACCCCAGATTTACTTCAGATGTATAGACGACATTTATATCTGCGCTGATAGCTTAAACTCACTGGAAAACCTCCGTAACCAACACCAAGAAACTTTAGGCTTTAGATTTACAGTTAGAGCTGAATAATAATGGTAAGATTCCTATCCTGGATATAAAAGTGAATGCCACAACAGGATCTTTCGACACCTGACGTTTTCAGAAAGTTCTCCAACCAAGATAAATATACGAATGGAGTAAGTGAATGTACTCAGAAATACAAGAGAAGTGACATTCGTGCATACGTGAGGAGAGCGATCAAAGTGTGCTCAACCTGGCAACTTCTACACCAAGAACTTCGACGTGTCCGGCAAATGTTAATTAACAATGGATATTCGAATACTAAATTTGATGCCATTTTGAACAACATGCTAGACCATCATCTCGTGGCATACAGACAACTTCAACGTGACAGCATTAAAGTTTACTTCAGGAACACATTTACGACATCATGTCGAAAGCACGATAGGTTTTTGCGAAATATTGAGGCCAGAAACTGCAAAGCGATTGATGAAGACAAGGATGTCTGATAATATACTACAACAATCCGAAACATGCTCGCTCGCCATGAACAACAATGTGGTAGGTCGCTGTGGAAGTTCGAATCGTACCGATGTGGGATATGATGAGTACGGATGTAGTATTGGGAACTGTCAGCCCCACCACATAAACTACATCGGACGTACAACCTACACCCTGAGCCACCGCCTCTCGCTCCACTTACTAGAAGGTGGAATTAAACATCATCATGAACAAAAGCATGGAACGAGACTAACGTGGTAGATTATAGTAAATAACATCAGAATCATTACTAGTTGCAGTGATCGGAAAAGACTACAGATAGTAGAAGCCATTCACATTAGAGAGAAAGCACCTGTCAAACATTGACCATAGCTCTTTGATGGCCTGCCAATTGGTTGTAGTCGGATAAGACATTGACCCGCCACAAGCTATCGAATCCGCCATTTTTAGGCAGCAGGAACGCGGTCCCGGCTTACGAAGGTCAGAGAATCAGACGAGCCAAACCTGAATTCAGCTTCGCACCGAGACAGTAATGGTCTCGCTTGATCTACTTACTGTATTTATTGATGGATTTTCAGTATTCCTACCGCGTGTAATATTCTTCTGTGTTTTTCCTATTCAGTAAGTTTTTCTATTTGTGTTTCCATATGCTGTATTTAGTTTCTAACTTAAACTACCCTTCATGATATTGTTAATTATTTCGCATATAGTGTTTTTCCATACTCTTGTGCTATGCGATGTGCTTTTTTCGAGTATTTTTATATTTTCTTGCCTTTTGCATATCACATCCTAGTTTCGTGACGCAATTTTTATCATTTTGTAGTTTCTTGATGATACCTCTGTGAAAGCGAAGGCTTGAATGTGATAAATAGAGAACTACGGACAGTTGGCGTTTGAGCACCCGCCCCCTGATGGTAGAATAATACTGAGAGCATTAGAGAACATGAGAAGATTGACAACTCTAAATATGCTGTCGTAGTCAGTTCCATGTGTATTAGAGAAACCTGCTCATAGCGTATATATATATATATATATATATATATATATATATATATATATATATATATATATATATATATATATTATATATATATTATATATATTATATATATATATATATATATATATATATATATATATATTATATATATATATTATATATATTATATATATATGTATAAAAAAAAAAAAAAAAAAAAAAAAAAATATATATTATATATATATATATATATATATATATATATATATATATATATATATATATATATATATATATATATATAATTTCTTCATTTATTATACTTTGTCGCTGTCTTCAGCGTTAGCGAGGTAACGCAAGGAAACAGACGAAAGAATGGCCCAACCCACCCACATACACATGCATATACATACACGTCCACACACGCACATATACATACCTATACATCTCAACGTATACATGTATATGTACACACATACATACACATATATACTCATGTACATAATTCATACTGTCTGCCCTTATTCATTCACATCGCCACCAAGCCACACATGAAATGAAAACCCACTCCCCCAGCATGTGCGCGAGGTTGCACTAGGAAAAGACAACAAAGGCCACATCCGTTCACACTCAGTGTCTAGCTGTCATGTATAATGCACCGAAACCACAGCTCCCTTTCCACATCCAGGCCCCAAAGAACTTTCCATGGTTTACCCAAGACGCTTCACATGCCCTAGTTCAATCCATTGACAGCACGTCTAAGTATTTCTCACGTGCATTTTCAAAGCAAACACCTGATCCACACATCCTCTACCATTTGAAACCACACTGCTCTTCCCCAATCTGATGCTCTGTGCTTGCATTCACCCTCTCAATCAATACCCTCCCATATAATTTCCCAGGAATACTCAACAAACCTATACCTCTGTCATTTGAGCACTCACTCTTATCCCCTTTGCCTTTGTACAATGGCACTATGCACGCATTCCGCCAGTCCTGAGGCACCTCACCATGAGCCATACATACATTAAATAACCTTACCAACCAGCAACAATACAGTCACCCCCTTTTTTAATAAGTTCCACTGCAATACCATCCAAACCCGCTGCCTTGCCGGCTTTCATCTTCCGCAAAGCTTTCACTACCTCTTCTCTGTTTACTAAATCATTTTCCCTAACCCTCTCACTTTGCACACCACCTCGACCAAAACACCCTATATCTGCCACGCTATCATCAAACACATTCAACAAATCCTCAAAATACTCACTCCATCTCCCTCTCACATCATCACTACTTGTTATCACTTCCCCATTAGCCCCCTTCACTGATGTTCCATTCGTTCCCTTATCTTACGCACTTAATTTACCTCCTTCCAAAACATCTATTTATTCTCCCTAAAATTAATGATACTCTCTCACCCCACCTCTCATTTGCCCTCTTTTTCACCTCTTGCACCTTTCTCTTGACTCCTGCCTCTTTCTTTTATGCATCTCTCAGTCATTTGCATTATTTCCCTGCAAAAATCGTCCAGATGCGTCTCTCTTCTCTTTCACTAATGATCTTACTTCTTCATCCAACTACCCACTATCCTTTCTAATCTGCCCACCTCCCACGCTTCTCATGCCACAAGCATCTTTTACACAAGCCATTACTGCTTTCCTAAATGCATCCCATTCCACCCCCACTCCCCTTACCTCCTTTGTTCTCACCTTTTTCCATTCTGTACTCAGTCTCTCTTGGTACTTCCTCACACAAGTCTCCTTCCCAGGCTCACTTACTCTCACGACTCTCTTCACCCCAACATTCTCTCTTCTTTTCTGAAGACCTCTACAAATCTTCACCTTGCCTCCACAAGATAATGATCAGACGTCCCTCCAGTTGCACCTCTCAGCACATTAACTTCCAAATGTCTATCTTTCGCGCGCCTATCAATTAACACGTATTCCAATAATGCTCTCTGGCCATCTCTCTTACTTAGATACGTATACTTACGTATATCTCTCTTTTAAACCAGGTATTCCCAATCACCAGTCCTTTTTCAGCACATAAGTCTGAAAGCTCTTCCATTTCCATTTACAATACTGAACACCCCATGTATACCAATTATTCCCTCAACTGCCACATTACTCACCTTTGCATTCAAATCACCCATCACTATAACCCGGCTCGTGCATCAAAACTACTAACACACTCACTCAGCTGCTCCCAAAACACTTACCTCTCATAATCTTTCTTCTCATGTCCAGGTGCACATGCACCAATAATCACCCATCTCTCTCCATCCACTTTTCAGTTTTACCCATATCAATCTAGAGTTTACTTTGTTACAATCTATCACATACTCCCACCACTCCTGTTGATTGTGTCTGTGTCTGTGTGATATCCATGACTTAGGCATTCATTTGCAAGTGCCACCAGTTATACGATAAGAAATATATATGGATGAGTGCTTCTCTGATAAATTGATGATTGGACTATTAAATAGAATACTGGATTGGCGCGTTTAACGTTGTAACTTTGTCAGGAGACTTTCGTAAATTATTCGACAGAAGATTTATTTGATTCAGTTATGATCAGGTCGTTAAGTGAGCGACTGATGAGTTCAATGAGGACGTAAGACATGAATTTTTGAGTATGAATTAACTGAATAATGATTGCCTGAACTAGTGAGGAGCTGGAGTGCTGTAGTGAGGTGTTGTGATTAGAAATATTCGATAATGGGACAAGAGAAATCTTTCGGAACTATTTAGCTATAGGAAATAGAATAGAATAGATAGATAGATATGTATAGACAGGTTAGATAGGTAGATACATAAGTGGGTAGGGAGATGAGAAGATATGTGAGGTAAATGTAAGGTTGATGAGTCAGTAGATAAGTGATGGATAGATAGTTAGACTTTGTAACAGTGAACTTGTGAAGGAAAGAAGCAGAATTAGATGAAGTCATACGGTTGTTGGCTACAGCAACCCTAACGTTCACAAACATAAGCTTAGCTCTACTGAACGAGATCACCATCCTTCTTAACTGTGCTGCACGTAAACACAGCTTAGTCTTGACCATCTTCCTCAGCTGTGTTAGACGTAACAACAGGTTGGTTATGACCATCTTCTTGAGCTGTGTTAGAGGTTTAAGACAACTTAGTCTTTACGACCATCTTCCTCAGCTGTACGAGACGTACAAACAAGTTGGTCTTGACCATCTTTCTCAGTTGCGTTAGATAATAAAGACAGCTTCAGCTTGATCATGACCATCTTCTTCAGTTTGGCTAAAAGTAAAAATAGTTTGGTCTCAGCCATCTTTATCAGATAGACGCAAGCTTAGTTTCGTCTTTGCCATCTTAATCAGATGATTAAACGTAAGCTTAGTTTCGTCTTTGCCATCTTAATCATGATTAAACGTAAGCTTAGTTTCGTCTTTGCCACCTTAATCAAGTGATTAAACGTGAGCTTAGTTTTGTCTTTGCCATTTTAATCAGATAGTTAGACGTAAGCTTAGTTTCGTCTTTGCCATCTTAATCAGATGGTTAGACGTAAGCTTAGTTTCGTCTTTGCCACCTTAATCAAGTGATTAAACGTAAGCTTAGTTTTGTCTTTGCCATTTTAATCAGATAGTTAGACGTAAGCTTGGTTTCGTCTTTGGCGTCTTAATCAGGTAGTTAAATGTAAGCTTAGGTTCGTCTTTGCCATTTTAATCGGATAGACGTAAGCTTAGTTTCGTCTTCAGCATCTTAATCAGATAGAGATAAGCTTAGTTTCGTCTTTGTCATAATCAGGTAATTAAACGTAAGCTTAGTTTTGTCTTTGGCATCTTAATCATATTGTTAAACGTAAGCTTAGTTTCGTCTTTGCAATTTTAATCAGAGAGTTAGACGTAAGCTTAGTTTCGTTTTTGGCATCTTAATCAGAGAGTTAAACGTAAGCCAAGTTTCGTCTTTGCCATTTTAATCAGATAGACGTAAGCTTAGTTTCGTCTTTGGCATCTTAATCAGATAGAGGTAAGCTTAGTTTCGTCTTTGTCATCTTAATCAGATAATTAAACGTTAGCTTAGTTTCTTCTTTGGCATCTTAATCAGATAGTTAAACGTAAGCTTAGTTTCGTCTATGCCATTTTAATCAGGTAGTTAGACATAAGCTTAGTTTCGTCTGTGCCATCTTAATCAGATGGTTATACGTAAGCTTAGTTTCGTCTTTGGCATCTTAATCAGATGGTTATACGTAAGCTTAGTTTCGTATTTGGCATCTTAATCAGATAGTTAAACATAAGCTTAGGTTTGGCTTTGGCATCTTAATCAGATAGTTAGACGTAAGCTTAGTTTCGTCTTTGCCATCTTAATCAGATCGTTAGACGTAAGCTTAGTTTCGTCTTTGCATTTAATCAGATAGACGAAAGCTTAGTTTCGTCTTTGCTATCTTAATCAGATAGTTAGACGAAAGCTTAGTTTCGTCTTTGTTATCTCAATCAGATAGTTAAACGTAAGCTTAGTTTCGTCTGTGCCATCTTAATCAGATGGTTATACGTAAGCTTAGTTTCGTCTTTGCTATCTTCATCAGATAGTTTAACGTAAGCTTAGTTAAGTCTCGACCCTCTTTACCATCCGATTGTGAAGTAAACATTGTGTAGTCTCTACCATCGTCATCAGGTGATTCAGACGTGTACATACTGTAGTCTCCACCATCATCAGTCGTGGTGAACGTCAGGTAGCGTGACCTCGACCACGGGAGATGGTCTGCCTTCATTAGCTGGGCTAGACCTCAGTATAAGCCCGGTCTCGACCATGTGAGGGTTCCCATCCTTACCAGCTGGGGTGAAGGTGGACCTGACAAAAGATAGGGTGAAGAAGGAGCCACAAATGAGGTCCCCAGTGGTGACGCTGGATCCTCCCACCAGAGATTATGTTGACTGACCTGTCTCACATAGCGTCCCCCTGGCTGTGACCACACTTGTTATATTACCTCCTCCTCCTGCTTCTAATACCTCCACCACTACTACGACTACTACTACTACTACTACTACTACTACTACTACTACTACTACTACTACTACTACTAATGCTACTACTACTACTACTACTACTACTACTACTACTACTACTACTACTACTACTACTACTACTACTACTACTACTACTAGCAGCCACTTGAAGGTCTGGTCGTGTCCTGGTATCAGAGGGGTTTACAGTAGTCAAGGATACAACAGGAGCAGCGTAACCTACACACTGTAGTCATTTGTTAGTTATCAGGACGACAGTTTCCACCTCATTAACTGGTAGTCTGGCAAAGGGCTGGGTGGGACAATCACCCCATTTACTTGGAGTAGACTTGTAGAATATATTTCCCTAAGAATTTTATTGATTCTTTCACGGAATATATATTTTATAACTATTATTATTGTTATTATTATTATTATTATTATTATTATTATTATTATTATTATTTTATCCCTGGGGATAGGGGAGAAAGAATACTTCCCACGTATTCCCTGCGTGTCGTAGAAGGCGACTAAAAGGGGAGGGAGCGGGTGGCTGGAAATCCTCCCCTTTCTTGTTTTTTTTTAATTTTCCAAAAGAAGGAACAGAGAAGGGGGTCAGGTGAGGATATTCTCTCTAAGGCCCAGTTCTCTGTTCTTAATGCTACCTCGCTAACGCGGGAAATGGCAAATAGTATGAAAAAAAAAAAAAAAAAAAAAAAAAAAATTATTATTATTATTATTATTATTATTATTATTATTATTATCATCACCATCGTTGTTGTTGTTGTTGTTGTTGTTGTTGTTGTTGTTATTATTATTATTATTATTATTATTATTATTATTATTAGTATTTTTTTTTTTTTTTTTTTTTTTTTTATACTTTGTCGCTGTCTCCCGCGTTTGCGAGGTAGCGCAAGGAAACAGACGAAAGAAATGGCCCAACCCCCCCCCCCATACACATGTACATACACACGTCCAGACACGCAAATATACATACCTACACAGCTTTCCATGGTTTACCCCAGACGCTTCACATGCCTTGCTTCAATCCACTGACAGCACGTCAACCCCTGTATACCACATGACTCCAATTCACTCTATTTCTTGCCCTCCTTTCACCCTCCTGCATGTTCAGGCCCCGATCACACAAAATCTTTTTCACTCCATCTTTCCACCTCCAATTTGGTCTCCCTCTTCTCCTCGTTCCCTCCACCTCCGACACATATATCCTCTTGGTCAATCTCTCCTCACTCATTCTCTCCATGTGCCCAAACCATTTCAAAACACCCTCTTCTGCTCTCTCGACCACGCTCTTTTTATTTCCACACATCTCTCTTACCCTTACGTTACTTACTCGATCAAACCACCTCACACCACACATTGTCCTCAAACATCTCATTTCCAGCACATCCATCCTCCTGCGCACATCTCTATCCATAGCCCACGCCTCGCAACCATACAGCATTGTTGGAACCACTATTCCCTCAAACATACCCATTTTTGCTTTCCGAGATAATGTTCTCGACTTCCACACATTTTTCAAGGCTCCCAAAATTTTCGCCCCCTCCCCCACCCTATGATCCACTTCCGCTTCCATGGTTCCATCCGCTGACAGATCCACTCCCAGATATCTAAAACACTTCACTTCCTCCAGTTTTTCTCCATTCAAACTCACCTCCCAATTGACTTGACCCTCACCCCTACTGTACCTAATAACCTTGCTCTTATTCACATTTACTCTCAACTTTCTTCTTCCACACACTTTACCAAACTCAGTCACCAGCTTCTGCAGTTTCTCACATGAATCAGCCACCTGCGCTGTATCATCAGCGAACAACAATTGACTCACTTCCCAAGCTCTCTCATCCCCAACAGACTTCATACTTGCCCCTCTTTCCAGGACTCTTGCATTTACCTCCTTTACAACCCCATCCATAAACAAATTAAACAACCATGGAGACATCACACACCCCTGCCGCAAACCTACATTCACTGAGAACCAATCACTTTCCTCTCTTCCTACACGTACACATGCCTTACATCCTCGATAAAAACTTTTCACTGCTTCTAACAACTTGCCTCCCACACCATATATTCTTAATACCTTCCACAGAGCATCTCTATCAACTCTATCATATGCCTTCTCCAGATCCATAAATGCTACATACAAATCCATTTGCTTTTCTAAGTATTTCTCACATACATTCTTCAAAGCAAACACCTGATCCACACATCCTCTACCACTTCTGAAACCGCACTGCTCTTCCCCAATCTGATGCTCTGTACATGCCTTCACCCTCTCAATCAATACCCTCCCATATAATTTACCAGGAATACTCAACAAACTTATACCTCTGTAATTTGAGCACTCACTCTTATCCCCTTTGCCTTTGTACAATGGCACTATGCACGCATTCCGCCAATCCTCAGGCACCTCACCATGAGTCATACATACATTAAATAACCTTACCAACCAGTCAACAATACAGTCACCCCCTTTCTTAATAAATTCCACTGCAATACCATCCAAACCTGCTGCCTTGCCGGCTTTCATCTTCCGCAAAGCTTTTACTACCTCTTCTCTGTTTATCAAATCATTTTCCCTAACCCTCTCACTTTGCACACCACCTCGACCAAAACACCCTATATCTGCCACTCTGTCATCAGACACATTCAACAAACCTTCAAAATACTCATTCCATCTCCTTCTCACATCACCGCTACTTGTTATCACCTCCCCATTTACGCCCTTCACTGAAGTTCCCATTTGCTCCCTTGTCTTACGCACCCTATTTACCTCCTTCCAGAACATCTTTTTATTCTCCCTAAAATTTACTGATAGTCTCTCACCCCAACTCTCATTTGCCCTTTTTTTCACCTCTTGCACCTTTCTCTTGACCTCCTGTCTCTTTCTTTTATACTTCTCCCACTCAATTGCATTTTTTCCCTGCAAAAATCGTCCAAATGCCTCTCTCTTCTCTTTCACTAATACTCTTACTTCTTCATCCCACCACTCACTACCCTTTCTAAACAGCCCACCTCCCACTCTTCTCATGCCACAAGCATCTTTTGCGCAATCCATCACTGATTCCCTAAATACATCCCATTCCTCCCCGACTCCCCTTACTTCCATTGTTTTCACCTTTTTTCCATTCTGTACACAGTCTCTCCTGGTACTTCCCCACACAGGTCTCCTTCCCAAGCTCACTTACTCTCACCACCTTCTTCACCCCAACATTCACTCCTCTTTTCTGAAAACCCATACTAATCTTCACCTTAGCCTCCACAAGATAATGATCAGACATCCCTCCAGTTGCACCTCTCAGCACATTAACATCCAAAAGTCTCTCTTTCGCACGCCTGTCAATTAACACGTAATCCAATAACGCTCTCTGGCCATCTCTCCTACTTACATAAGTATACTTATGTATATCTCGCTTTTTAAACCAGGTATTCCCAATCATCAGTCCTTTTTCAGCACATAAATCTACAAGCTCTTCACCATTTCCATTTACAACACTGAACACCCCATGCATACCAATTATTCCCTCAACTGCCACATTACTCACCTTTGCATTCAAATCACCCATCACTATAACCCGGTCTCGTGCATCAAAACCGCTAACACACTCATTTAGCTGCTCCCAAAACACTTGCCTCTCATGATCTTTCTTCTCATGCCCAGGTGCATATGCACCAATAATCACCCACCTCTTACATTCTATCACATACTCCCACAACTCCTGTTTCAGGAGTATTGCTACTCCTTCCCTTGCTCTTGTCCTCTCACTAACCCCTGACTTATTATTATTGTTTTTTTTTTTTTTTTTTTTTTTGTCGCTGTCTCCCGCGTTTGCGAGGTAGCGCAAGGAAACAGACGAAAGAAATGGCCCAACCCACCCCCATACACATGTATATACATACGTCCACACACGCAAATATACATACCTACACAGCTTTCCATGGTTTACCCCAGACGCTTCACATGCCCTGATTCAATCCACTGACAGCACGTCAACCCCGGTATACCACATCGCTCCAATTCACTCTATTCCTTGCCCTCCTTTCACCCTCCTGCATGTTCAGGCCCCGATCACACAAAATCTTCTTCACTCCATCTTTCCACCTCCAATTTGGTCTCCCTCTTCTCCTCGTTCCCTCCACCTCCGACACATATATCCTCTTGGTCAGTCTTTCCTCACTCATTCTCTCCATGTGCCCAAACCATTTCAAAACACCCTCTTCTGCTCTCTCAACCACGCTCTTTTTATTTCCACACATCTCTCTTACCCTTACGTTACTTACTCGATCAAACCACCTCACACCACACATTGTCCTCAAACATCTCATTTCCAGCACATCCATCCTCCTGCGCACCACTCTATCCATAGCCCACGCCTCGCAACCATACAACATTGTTGGAACCACTATTCCTTCAAACATACCCATTTTTGCTTTCCGAGATAATGTTCTCGACTTCCACACATTCTTCAAGGCTCCCAGAATTTTCGCCCCCTCCCCCACCCTATGATCCACTTCCGCTTCCATGGTTCCATCCGCTGCCAGATCCACTCCCAGATATCTAAAACACTTCACTTCCTCCAGTTTTTCTCCATTCAAACTCACCTCCCAATTGACTTGACCCTCAACCCTACTGTACCTAATAACCATGCTCTTATTCACATTTACTCTTAACTTTCTTCTTTCACACACTTTACCAAACTCAGTCACCAGCTTCTGCAGTTTCTCACATGAATCAGCCACTAGCGCTGTATCATCAGCGAACAACAACTGACTCACTTCCCAAGCTCTCTCATCCCCAACAGACTTCATACTTGCCCCTCTTTCCAAAACTCTTGCATTCACCTCCCTAACAACCCCATCCATAAACAAATTAAACAACCATTATTATTATTATTATTATTATTATTATTATTATTATTATTATTATCATTATGATACTAACCGCCGTCTTCCGCGTCAGCGAGGTAGCTCAAGGAAACAGACGAGGAATGGCCCAACCCACCCACATACACATGCACCTACATAAACGCCCACACGCGCACATATACATACATATACATTCCAACGTATACATACATTGACATACACAGATATATACATATATACACATGTGCATATCCATACTTGCTGCCTTCATCTATTTCTGTTGCTACCCAGCCACACATGAAACAGCATCTCTCTCTCTCTCTCTCTCTCTCTCTCTCTCTCTCTCTCTCTCTCTCTCTCTCTCTCTCTCCAGCGAGGCAGCGCCATGAACAGACAAAAAAAGGCCACATTCGTTCACATTCACTCTCTAGCTGTCAATATGTAATGCACTGAAAAATCAGCTCTCTCTCTCTCTCTCTCTCTCTCTCTCTCTCTCTCTCTCTCTCTCTCTCTCTCTCTCTATATATATATATATATATATATATATATATATATATATATATATATATATATATATTATTTATTTATTTGATGAATAAATAGATGATATTAGTTTACGTATTATTGAACTCTTCATGGTGGTTTGTTGTGATAAGATAATACGAGTAGAGAGATGATGTGCATAAAAAGATAACACAGGGAAAGTCAGGTGTGTGGCACGAGAGTGTCAGGTGAGAAATGCAATATAAAATTTGGTCGGGGTTTCCCGAGCGGCGGAAGAACTTCTGAATCGCGAGAGGACAGTATTGGATGGTCACCAGAGTTTAGTGGGGAGAGAGAGAGAGAGAGAGAGAGAGAGAGAGAGAGAGAGAGAGAGAGAGAGAGAGAGAGAGAGAGAGAGATGTAAGTTGAACAACACCAGTGGCAAGGAACAAGACAGAACAGGCAGACTCCCTGGAAGAGTGTATAACGGCTTCTGCACTGCTCGTGACCTGACTGCAGCACCTTCCTACAGCTTGACGTTGTGTGAGGTATTGTGCTAGTGAGGCATTACTTCACACGTGTGTGTGTGTGTGTGTGTGTGTGTGTGTGTGTGTGTGTGTGTGTGTGTGTGTGAAGTATATCATAACTCAGTGAGTGTGAGCTCATGTATGTGTATCCGAGAGTCAAGTTGTGTAAGAGGCGGCCGCGTCTGTGTTCGTCCTCCACCAACTCCCGCCCAACTTAGATGGCTGATTGATATTCATTACAGCAACTCCCTCCTAATCTGTTGCCTACTTCCTCGTCCAGGAATTAGTTTCATGAAGACTTACCCACACAGTTTGGACACATCGGGTTAATTGATAGACGAGAAAAGATAAGGGTATTAGTGCACCTAATATATCTATCTATCTATCTATCTATATCTATCAATCATCTATCTATTTCTCTCTCTCTCTCTCTCTCTCTCTCTCTCTCTCTCTCTCTCTCTCTCTCTCTCTATATATATATATATATATATATATATATATATATATATATATATATATATATATATACATATATATATATATATATATATATATATATATATATATATATATATATATATATATATATATTTATATATATATATATATATATATATATATATATATAGGAAGTGAGTCACAGGGTGGGGGAGGGGGCGAAAGTCCTGGAAGCGTTGAAAAATGTGTGGAAGGCGAGAACATTATCTCGGAAAGCAAAAATGGATATGTTTAAAGGAATAGTGGTTCCGACAATGTTATATGATTGCGAAGCGTGTGTTATAGGTAGAGTTGTGCTGAGGAGGATAGATGTGTTGGAAATGAGATGTTTGAGGACAATATGTTGTGGGAGGTGGTTTGACCGAGTAAGTAATGAAACGGTAAGAGAGATGTGTGGTCATAAAAGGGTGTGGTTGAGGGAACAGAAGAGGGTGTTTTGAAATGGCTCGGTCATATGGAGACAATGAGTGAGGAAAGATTGACAAAGAGGATATATGTGTCAGAGGTGGAGGGAACGAGGAGAAGTGGGAGACCAAATCGGAGGTGGAAGGATGGAGTGAAAAAGATATTGAGTGATCGGGGCCTGAACATGCAAGAGGGTGAAAGGCGCGCAAGGAATAGAGTGAATTGGAACGATGTGGTATATCGGGGTCGACGTGCTGTCAATTGAACTGGGGCATGTGAAGCGTCTGGGGTAAACCATGGAATATTTTGTGGGATCTGGATGTGGAAAGGGAGCTGTAGTTTCGGTGCATTATACATGACAGCTAGAGGCTGAGTGTGAACAAATGTGGCCTTTGTTGTCTTTTCCTAGCGCTACCTCGCACGCATGCGGGGGGAGGGGGTTGTCATTTCATGTGTGGCGGGGTGGCGACGGGAATGAATAAAGGCAGCATGTATGAATTATGTACGTGTGTATATATGTATATGTCTTTGCATGTATATGTATGCATACGTTGAAATATATACGTATGCATATGTGCGTGTGTGGACGTGTATGTATATACATGTGTATGTGGGTGGGTTGGGCCATTGTTTCGTCTGTTTCCTTGCGCTTCCTCGCTAACGCGGAAGACAGCGACAAAGTATAATGAATATATATATATATATATATATATATATATATATATATATATATATATATATATATATATATATATATATATTATCCCTGGGGATAGGGGAGAAAGAATACTTCCCATGCATTCCGTGCGTGTCGTAAAAGGCGACTAAAAGGGAAGGGAGCGGGGGGCTGGAAATCCTCCCCTCTCATTTTTTTCTTTTTTCCAAAAGAAAGAACAGAGAAGAGGGCCAGGTGAGGATATTCCCTCAAAGGCCCAGTCCTCTGTTCTTAACGCTACCTCGCTAATGCGGGGAAATGGCGAATACTATGAAAAATATATGTATGTATATATATATATATATATATATATATATATATATATATATATATATATATATATATAGGGTTAGGGAAAATGATTTGGTAAACAGAGAAGAGGTAGTGAAAGCTTTGCGGAAGATGAAAGCCGGCAAGGCAGCAGGTTTGGATGGTATTGCAGTGGAATTTATTACAAAAGGGGGTGACTGTATTGTGGACTGGTTGGTAAGGTTATTTAATGTATGTATGACTCATGGTGAGGTGCCTGAGGATTGGCGGAATGCGTGCATAGTGCCATTGTACAAAGGCAAAGGGGATAAGAGTGAGTGCTCAAATTACAGAGGTATAAGTTTGTTAAGTATTCCTGGTAAATTATATGGGAGGGTATTGATTGAGAGGGTGAAGGCATGTACAGAGCATCAGATCGGGGAAGAGCAGTGTAGTTTCAGAAGTGGTAGAGGATGTGTGGATCAGGTGCTTGCTTTGAAGAATGTATGTGAGAAATACTTAGAAAAGCAAATGGATTTGTATGTAGCATTTATGGATCTGGAGAAGGCATATGATAGAGTTGATAGAGATGCTCTGTGGAAGGTGTTAAGAATATATGGTGTGGGAGGAAAGTTGTTAGAAGCAGTGAAAAGTTTTTATCGAGGATGTAAGGCATGTGTACGTGTAGGAAGAGAGGAAAGTGATTGGTTCTCAGTGAATGTAGGTTTGCGGCAGGGGTGTGTGATGTCTCCATGGTTGTTTAATTTGTTTATGGATGGGGTTGTTAGGGAGGTAAATGCAAGAGTTTGGGAAAGAGGGGCAAGTATGAAGTCTGTTGGGGATGAGAGAGCTTGGGAAGTGAGTCAGTTGTTGTTCGCTGATGATACAGCGCTGGTGGCTGATTCATGTGAGAAACTGCAGAAGCTGGTGACTGAGTTTGGTAAAGTGTGTGGAAGAAGAAAGTTAAGAGTAAATGTGAATAAGAGCAAGGTTATTAGGTACAGTAGGGTTGAGGGTCAAGTCAATTGGGAGGTGAGTTTGAATGGAGAAAAACTGGAGGAAGTGAAGTGTTTTAGATATCTGGGAGTGGATCTGGCAGCGGATGGAACCATGGAAGCGGAAGTGGATCATAGGGTGGGGGAGGGGGCAAAAATTCTGGGGCCTTGAAGAATGTGTGGAAGTCGAGAACATTATCTCGGAAAGCAAAAATGGGTATGTTTGAAGGAATAGTGGTTCCAACAATGTTGTATGGTTGCGAGGCGTGGGCTATGGATAGAGTTGTGCGCAGGAGGATGGATGTGCTGGAAATGAGATGTTTGAGGACAATGTGTGGTGTGAGGTGGTTTGATCGAGTGAGTAACGTAAGGGTAAGAGAGATGTGTGGAAATAAAAAGAGCGTGGTTGAGAGAGCAGAAGAGGGTGTTTTGAAGTGGTTTGGGCACATGGAGAGAATGAGTGAGGAAAGATTGACCAAGAGGATATATGTGTCGGAGGTGGAGGGAACGAGGAGAAGAGGGAGACCAAATTGGAGGTGGAAAGATGGAGTGAAAAAGATTTTGTGTGATCGGGGCCTGAACATGCAGGAGGGTGAAAGGAGGGCAAGGAATAGAGTGAATTGAATCAGGGCATGTGAAACGTCTGGGGTAAACCATGGAAAGCTGTGTAGGTATGTATATTTGCGTGTGTGGACGTATGTATATACATGTGTATGGGGGGGTTGGGCCATTTCTTTCGTCTGTTTCCTTGCGCTACCTCGCAAACGCGGGAGACAGCGACAAAGTATAATAAAAAAAAAAAAAATGATTTGATATTATATAAATATATATATATATAATTATATATAATATATATATGGGTTTCGGAAAAGAAGAGTGAATGTTGGGGTGAAGAGGGTGGTGAGAGTATGTGAGGCTTGGGAAGAGAGACCTGTGTGAGGAAGTACCAGGAGAGACTGAGTACAGAATGGAAAAAGGTAGAGAGCATATGGATGTAAGGGGAGTGGGGGAGGAATGGGATGAATATTTAGGGAATCAGTGATGATTTGCGCAAAGATGCTTGTGGCATGAGAATGAGTGGGAGGTGGGTTGATTAGAAAGGGTAGATTGAGTGGTGGGCTGGATGAAGAGTAAGAGTATTAGTGAAAGAGAAGAGAGAGGCATTTGGACGATTTTTGCAGGGAAAAAATGCAATTGAGTGGGAGATGTATAAAAGAAAGAGACAGGAGGTCAAGAGAAAGGTGCAAGAGGTGAAAAAAAGGGCAAATGAGGAGTTGGGGTGAGAGAGATATCATTAAAATTTTAGGGAGAATAAAAAGATGTTCTGGGAAGGAGGTAAATAAAGTGCGTAAGACAAGGGAGCAAATGGGAACTTCAGTGAAGGGCGCAAATGGGGAGGTGATAACAAGTAGTGGGTGATGTGAGAAGGAGATGGAGTGAGTATTTGAAGGTTTGTTGAATGTGTTTGATGATTTGAGTTGGCAGATATAGGGTGTTTTGGTCGAGGTGGTGTGCAAAGTGAGAGGGTTAGGGAAAATGATTTGGTTAAACAGGAGAAGAGGTAGTGAAGCTTTGCGGAAGATGAAAGCCGGCACAAGGCAGCAGGTTTGGATGGTATTGCAAGTGGAATTTATTAAAAAAAGGGGGTGACTGTATTGTGGACTGGTTGGTAAGGTTATTTAATGTATGTATGACTCATGGTGAGGTGCCTGAGGATTGGCGGAATGCGTGCATAGTGCCATTGTACAAAGGCAAAGGGGATAAGAGTGAGTGCTCAAATTACAGAGGTATAAGTTTGTTAAGTATTCCTGGTAAATTATATGGGAGGGTATTGATTGAGAGGGTGAAGGCATGTACAGAGCATCAGATCGGGGAAGAGCAGTGTAGTTTCAGAAGTGGTAGAGGATGTGTGGATCAGGTGCTTGCTTTGAAGAATGTATGTGAGAAATACTTAGAAAAGCAAATGGATTTGTATGTAGCATTTATGGATCTGGAGAAGGCATATGATAGAGTTGATAGAGATGCTCTGTGGAAGGTGTTAAGAATATATGGTGTGGGAGGAAAGTTGTTAGAAGCAGTGAAAAGTTTTTATCGAGGATGTAAGGCATGTGTACGTGTAGGAAGAGAGGAAAGTGATTGGTTCTCAGTGAATGTAGGTTTGCGGCAGGGGTGTGTGATGTCTCCATGGTTGTTTAATTTGTTTATGGATGGGGTTGTTAGGGAGGTAAATGCAAGAGTTTGGGAAAGAGGGGCAAGTATGAAGTCTGTTGGGGATGAGAGAGCTTGGGAAGTGAGTCAGTTGTTGTTCGCTGATGATACAGCGCTGGTGGCTGATTCATGTGAGAAACTGCAGAAGCTGGTGACTGAGTTTGGTAAAGTGTGTGGAAGAAGAAAGTTAAGAGTAAATGTGAATAAGAGCAAGGTTATTAGGTACAGTAGGGTTGAGGGTCAAGTCAATTGGGAGGTGAGTTTGAATGGAGAAAAACTGGAGGAAGTGAAGTGTTTTAGATATCTGGGAGTGGATCTGGCAGCGGATGGAACCATGGAAGCGGAAGTGGATCATAGGGTGGGGGAGGGGGCAAAAATTCTGGGGGCCTTGAAGAATGTGTGGAAGTCGAGAACATTATCTCGGAAAGCAAAAATGGGTATGTTTGAAGGAATAGTGGTTCCAACAATGTTGTATGGTTGCGAGGCGTGGGCTATGGATAGAGTTGTGCGCAGGAGGATGGATGTGCTGGAAATGAGATGTTTGAAGACAATGTGTGGTGTGAGGTGGTTTGATCGAGTGAGTAACGTAAGGGTAAGAGAGATGTGTGGAAATAAAAAGAGCGTGGTTGAGAGAGCAGAAGAGGGTGTTTTGAAGTGGTTTGGGCACATGGAGAGAATGAGTGAGGAAAGATTGACCAAGAGGATATATGTGTCGGAGGTGGAGGGAACGAGGAGAAGAGGGAGACCAAATTGGAGGTGGAAAGATGGAGT
The DNA here is from genome assembly GCF_036320965.1 of Panulirus ornatus. Taxonomy (NCBI): domain Eukaryota; kingdom Metazoa; phylum Arthropoda; class Malacostraca; order Decapoda; family Palinuridae; genus Panulirus; species Panulirus ornatus. The sequence continues at coordinate 43,638,479 of NC_092226.1, forward strand.
GAAAAAGATTTTGTGTGATCGGGGCCTGAACATGCAGGAGGGTGAAAGGAGGGCAAGGAATAGAGTGAATTGAATCAGGGCATGTGAAACGTCTGGGGTAAACCATGGAAAGCTGTGTAGGTATGTATATTTGCGTGTGTGGACGTATGTATATACATGTGTATGGGGGGGTTGGGCCATTTCTTTCGTCTGTTTCCTTGCGCTACCTCGCAAACGCGGGAGACAGCGACAAAGTATAATAAAAAAAAAAAAATGATATATATATATATATATATATATATATATATATATATATATATATATATATATGGGTTTTCGGAAAAGAAGAGTGAATGTTGGGGTGAAGAGGGTGGTGAGAGTATGTGAGCTTGGGAAGGAGACCTGTGTGAGGAAGTACCAGGAGAGACTGAGTACAGAATGGAAAAAGGTGAGAGCAATGGAAGTAAGGGGAGTGGGGGAGGAATGGGATGTATTTAGGGAATCAGTGATGGATTGCGCAAAAGATGCTTGTGGCATGAGAAGAGTGGGAGGTGGGTTGATTAGAAAGGGTAGTGAGTGGTGGGATGAAGAAGTAAGAGTATTAGTGAAAGAGAAGAGAGAGGCATTTGGACGATTTTTGCAGGGAAAAAATGCAATTGAGTGGGAGATGTATAAAAGAAAGAGACAGGAGGTCAAGAGAAAGGTGCAAGAGGTGAAAAAAAGGGCAAATGAGAGTTGGGGTGAGAGAGTATCATTAAATTTTAGGGAGAATAAAAAGATGTTCTGGAAGGAGGTAAATAAAGTGCGTAAGACAAGGGAGCAAATGGGAACTTCAGTGAAGGGCGCAAATGGGGAGGTGATAACAAGTAGTGGTGATGTGAGAAGGAGATGGAGTGAGTATTTTGAAGGTTTGTTGAATGTGTTTGATGATAGAGTGGCAGATATAGGGTGTTTTGGTCGAGGTGGTGTGCAAAGTGAGAGGGTTAGGGAAAATGATTTGGTAAACAGAGAAGAGGTAGTGAAAGCTTTGCGGAAGATGAAAGCCGGCAAGGCAGCAGGTTTGGATGGTATTGCAGTGGAATTTATTAAAAAAGGGGGTGACTGTATTGTTGACTGGTTGGTAAGGTTATTTAATGTATGTATGACTCATGGTGAGGTGCCTGAGGATTGGCGGAATGCGTGCATAGTGCCATTGTACAAAGGCAAAGGGGATAAGAGTGAGTGCTCAAATTACAGAGGTATAAGTTTGTTGAGTATTCCTGGTAAATTATATGGGAGGGTATTGATTGAGAGGGTGAAGGCATGTACAGAGCATCAGATTGGGTGAGAGCAGTGTGGTTTCAGAAGTGGTAGAGGATGTGTGGATCAGGTGTTTGCTTTGAAGAATGTATGTGAGAAATACTTAGAAAAGCAAATGGATTTGTATGTAGCATTTATGGATCTGGAGAAGGCATATGATAGAGTTGATAGAGATGCTCTGCGGAAGGTATTAAGAATATATGGTGTAGGAGGAAAGTTGTTAGAAGCAGTGAAAAGTTTTTATGGAGGATGTAAGGCATGTGTACGTGTAGGAAAAGAGGAAAGTGATTGGTTCTCAGTGAATGTAGGTTTGCGGCAGGGGTGTGTGATGTCTCCATGGTTGTTTAATTTGTTTATGGATGGGGTTGTTAGGGAGGTAAATGCAAGAGTTTTGGAAAGAGGGGCAAGTATGAAGTCTGTTGGGGATGAGAGAGCTTGGGAAGTGAGTCAGTTGTTGTTCGCTGATGATACAGCGCTGGTGGCTGATTCATGTGAGAAACTGCAGAAGCTGGTGACTGAGTTTGGTAAAGTGTGTGGAAGAAGAAAGTTAAGAGTAAATGTGAATAAGAGCAAGGTTATTAGGTACAGTAGGGTTGAGGGTCAAGTCAATTGGGAGGTGAGTTTGAATGGAGAAAAACTGGAGGAAGTGAAGTGTTTTAGATATCTGGGAGTGGATCTGGCAGCGGATGGAACCATGGAAGCGGAAGTGGATCATAGGGTGGGGGAGGGGGCGAAAATTCTGGGGGCCTTGAAGAATGTGTGGAAGTCGAGAACATTATCTCGGAAAGCAAAAATGGGTATGTTTGAAGGAATAGTGGTTCCAACAATGTTGTATGGTTGCGAGGCGTGGGCTATGGATAGAGTTGTGCGCAGGAGGATGGATGTGCTGGAAATGAGATGTTTGAGGACAATGTGTGGTGTGAGGTGGTTTGATCGAGTGAGTAACGTAAGGGTAAGAGAGATGTGTGGAAATAAAAAGAGCGTGGTTGAGAGAGCAGAAGAGGGTGTTTTGAAGTGGTTTGGGCACATGGAGAGAATGAGTGAGGAAAGATTGACCAAGAGGATATATGTGTCGGAGGTGGAGGGAACGAGGAGAAGAGGGAGACCAAATTGGAGGTGGAAAGATGGAGTGAAAAAGATTTTGTGTGATCGGGGCCTGAACATGCAGGAGGGTGAAAGGAGGGCAAGGAATAGAGTGAATTGGAGCGATGTGGTATACCGGGGTTGACGTGCTGTCAGTGGATTGAATCAAGGCATGTGAAGCGTCTGGGGTAAACCATGGAAAGCTGTGTAGGTATGTATATTTGCGTGTGTGGACGTATGTATATACATGTGTATGGGGGGGGGGGGGTTGGGCCATTTCTTTCGTCTGTTTCCTTGCGCTACCTCGCAAACGCGGGAGACAGCGACAAAGTATAATAAAAAAAATAATATATATATATATATATATATATATATATATATATATATATATATATATATATATATATATATATAATATATATATATATATATATTTATTTATTTTATTTTGCTTTTTCGCTGTCTCCCGCGTTAGCGAGGTAGCGCAAGGAAACAGACGAAAGAATGGCCCAACCCACCCACATACGCATGTATATATATACACATCCACACACGCAAATATACATACCTATACATCTCAATGTATACATATATATATATACACACACAGACATATACATATATACACTAGTACATAATTCACACTGTCTGCCTTTATTCATTCCCATCGCCACCTCGCAACACATGGAATAACAACCCCCTCCCCCCTCATGTGTGCGAGGTAGCGCTAGGAAAAGACAACAAAGGCCACATTCGTTCAGATTCAGTCTCTAGCTGTCATGTAATAATGCACCGAAACTACAGCTCCCTTTCCACATCCAGGCCCCACAGAACTTTCCATGGTTTACCCCAGACGCTTCACATGCCCTGATTCAATCCATTGACAACACGTCGACCCCGGTATACCACATCGTTCCAATTCACTCTATTCCTTGCACGCCTTTCACCCTCCTGCATGTTCAGGCCCTGATCACTCAAAATCTTTTTCACTCCATCTTTCCACCTCCAATTTGGTCTCCCACTTCTCCTCGTTCCCTCCATCTCTGACACATATATCCTCTTTGTCAATCTTTCCTCACTCATTCTCTCCATGTGACCAAACCATTTCAAAACACCCACTTCTGCTCTCTCAACCACACTCCTTTTATTACCACACAACTCTCTTACCCTATTATCACTTACTCGATCAAACCACCTCACACCACATATTGTCCTCAAATATCTCATTTCGAAACATCTCATATATATATATATATATATATATATATATATATATATATATATATATTTTTTTTTTTTTTTTTTTTCTTTTTTTTTTTTTTTTTTCTTTTTTGCCGCTGTCTCCCGCGTTTGCGAGTTAGCGCAAGGAAAGAGACGAAAGAAATGGCACAACCCACCCCCATACACAATGTACACACACACACACGCCCACACACGCAAATATACATACCTATACCTCTCAATGTACACATATATATATACACACACAGACACATACATATATATCCATGCACACAATTCACACTGCCTGCACCTATTCATTCCCATCGCCACCTCGCCACACATGGAATACCATCCCCCTCCCCCCTCATGTGTGCGAGGTAGCACTAGGAAAAGACAACAAAGGCCCCATTCGTTCACACTCAATCTCCAGCTGTCACGCAATAATCCCCGAAACCACAGCTACCGTTCCACATCCAGGCCCCACACAACTTTCCATGGTTTACCCCAGACGCTTCACATGCCCTGATTCAATCCACTGACAGCACGTCAACCCCGGTATACCACATCGATCCAATTCACTCTATTCCTTGCCCGCCTTTCACCCTCCTGCATGTTCAGGCCCCGATCACTCAAAATCTTTTTCACTCCATCTTTCCACCTCCAATTTGGTCTCCCACTTCTCTCGTTCCCTCCACCTCCAACACATATATCCTCTTGGTCAATCTTTCCTCACTCATTCTCTCCATGTGCCCAAACCATTTCAAAACACCCTCTTCTGCTCTCTCAACCACGCTCTTTTTATTTCCACACATCTCTCTTACCCTTACATTACTTACTCGATCAAACCACCTCACACCACACATTGTCCTCAAACATCTCATTTCCAGCACATCCACCCTCCTGCGCACAACTCTATCCATAACCCACGCTTCGCAACCACACAACATTGTTGGAACCACTATTCCTTCAAACATACCCATTTTTGCTTACGGAGATAATGTTCTCGACTTCCACACATTCTTCAAGGCTCCCAGGATTTTCGCCCCCTCCCCCACCCTATGATTCACTTCCGCTTCCATGGTTCCATGCGCTGCCAGATCCACTCCCAGATATCTAAAACACTACTTCCTCCAGTTTTTCTCCATTCAAACTTACCTCCCAATTGACTTGACCCCCAACCCTACTGTACCTAATAACCTTGCTCTTATTCACATTTACTCTTAACTTTCTTCTTTCACACACTTTACCGAACTCAGTCACAAGCTTCTGCAGTTTCTCACATGAATCAGCCACCAGCGCTGTATCATCAGCGAACAACAACCGACTCACTTCCCAAGCTCTCATCCACAACAGACTTCATACTTGCCCCTCTTTCCCAAACTATTGCATTCACCTCCCTAACAACCCCATCCATAAACAAATTAAACAACCATGGAGACATCACACACCCCTGCCGCAAACCTACATTCACTGAGAACCAATCACTTTCCTCTCTTCCTACACGTACACATGCCTTACATCCTCGATAAAAACTTTTCACTGCCTCTAACAACTTGCCTCCCACACCATATATTCTTAATACCTTCCACAGAGCATCTCTATCAACTCTATCATATGCCTTCTCCATATCCATAAATGCTACATACAAATCCATTTGCTTTTCTAAGTATTTCTCACATACATTCTTCAAAGCAAACACCTGATCCAGACATCCTCTACCACTTCTGAAACCACACTGCTCTTCCCCAATCTGATGCTCTGTACATGCCTTCACCCTCTCAATCAATACCCTCCCATATAATTTACCAGGAATACTTAACAAACTTATACCTCTGTAATTTGAGCACTCACTCTTATCCCCTTTGCCTTTGTACAATGGCACTATGCACGCATTCCGCCAATCCTCAGGCACTCACCATGAGTCATACATACATTCAATAACCTTACCAACCAGTCAACAGTACAGTTACCCCCCTTTTTGATAAATTCCACTGCAATACCATCCAAACCTGCTGCCTTGCCGGCTTTCATCTTCCGCAAAGCTTTTACTACCTCTTCTTTGTTTACCAAATCATTTTCCCTAACCCTCTCACTTTGCACACCACCTCGACCAAAGCACCCTATATCTGCCACTCTATCATCAAACACATTCTACAAACCTTCAAAATACTCACTCCATCTCCTTCACACATCACCACTACTTGTTATCACCTCCCCATTAGCGCCCTTCACTGAAGTTCCCATTTGCTCCCTTGTCTTATGCACTTTATTTACCTCCTTCCAGAACATCTTTTTATTCTCCCTAAAATTTAATGATACTCTCTCACCCCAACTCTCATTTGCCCTCTTTTTCACCTCTTGCACCTTTCTCTTGACCTCCTGTCTCTTTCTTTTATACATCTCCCACTCAGTTGCATTTTTTCCCTGCAAAAATCGTCCAAATGCCTCTCTCTTCCCTTTCACTAATAATCTTACTTCTTCATCCCACAACTCACTACCCTTTCTAATCAACCCACCTCCCACTCTTCTCATGCCACAAGCAGCTTTTGCGCAATCCATCACTGATTCCCTAAATACATCCCATTCCTCCCCCACTCCCCTTACTTCCATTGTTCTCACCTTTTTCCATTCTGTACTCAGTCTCTCCTGGTACTTCCTCACACAAGTCTCCTTCCCAAGCTCACTTACTCTCACCACCCTCTTCACCCCAACATTCACTCTTCTTTTCTGAAAACCCATACAAATCTTCACCTTAGCCTCCACAAGATAATGATCAGACATCCCTCCAGTTGTACCTCTCAGCACATTAACATCCAAAAGTCTCTCTTTCGAGCACCTGTCAATTAACACGTACTCCAATAACGCTCTCTGGCCATCTCTCCTACTTACATACGTATACTTATGTATATCTCGCTTTTTAAACCAGGTATTCCCAATCACCAGTCCTTTTTCAACACATATATCTACAAGCTCTTCACCATTTCCATTTATAACACTGAACACCCCATGTATACCAATTATTCCCTCAACTGCCACATTACTCATCTTTGCATTCAAATCACCCATCACTATAACCCGGTCTCGTGCATCAAAACCACTAACACACTCATTCAGCTGCTCCCTAAACACTTGCCTCTCATGATCTTTCTTCTCATGCCCAGGTGCATATGCACCAATAACCACCCATCTCTCTCCATCATCTTTCAGTTTTACCCTTATTAATCGAGAATTTACTTTCTTACATTCTATCACATACTCCCACAACTCCTGTTTCAGGAGCAGTGCTACTCCTTCCCTTGCTCTTGTCCTCTCACTAACCCCTGACTTTACTCCCAAGACATTCCCAAACCACTCTTCCCCTTTACCCTTGAGCTTCGTTTCACTCAGAGCCAAAACATCCAGGTTCCTTTCCTCAAACATACTACCTATCTCTCCTTTTTTTTACATCTTGGTTACATCCACACACATTTAGACACCCCAGTCTGAGCCTTCGAGGAGGATGAGCACTCCCCGCGTGACTCCTTCTTCTGTTTCCCATTTTAGAAAGTTAAAAATACAAGGAGGGGAGGATTTCTGGCCCCCCGCTCCCGTCCCCTCTAGTCGCCTTCTATATATATATATATATATATATATATATATATATATATATATATATATATATATATATATATATATATTCCTATAAGTCCACGGGGAAAATGAAACACGATAAGTTCCCAAGAGCACGATAAATATCATTTAATCTTCTATTATTAAATACAAAGAGAATCATAATCTTAATAATAGTGAAGGTCTATACAAATTGGATAACTTTATTGTTGTTAAGGTTTGTAAACAGTTCACCTTCTTGCCCTCATAATACATTTATGATACGCGCGGTGTCTGTCTTGGACAATCACATGCTTACCAAAAGGCGTCCTAAGAACGTCTCTTCGCTGTATATGAACTGACTGTTATATTTCTCTCTTGTGTCTCCCCTGATGATGTGATTATTACTCGAAAGTGCACTTGGGAAATTATCGTGTTTCATTTTCGCCGTAGACTCATACAATATACTCGATCAGGCGCAGAATTGTGATCCTTTCCAATATATATATATATATATATATATATATATATATATATATATATATATATATATATATATATATATATGGATGTGGAAAGGGAGCTGTGTTTTCAGTGCATTATTACGTGACAGCTAGAGACAGAGTGTGAACGAATGTGGCCTTTGTTGTCCTTTCCTAGCGCTACCTCGCGCACATGAGGGGGGAGGGGGTTATTTCATGTGTGGCACTAGGAAAAGACAACAAAGGCCACATCGTTCGCACTCAGTCTCTAGCTGTCATGTATATTGCACTGAAACCACAGCTGCCTTTCCACATCCAGGCCCCACAGAACTTTCCATGGTTTACCCCAGACGCTTCACATGCCCTGGTTCAATCCATTAACAGCACGTCGACCCGGTATACCACATCCTTCCAATTCACTCTATTCCTTGCACGCCTTTCACCCTCCTGCATGTTCAGGCCCCGATCACTCAAAATCTTTTTCACTCCATCTTTCCTCCTCCAATTTGGTCTCCCACTTCTCCTCGTTCCCTCCACCTCTGACACATATATCCTCTTGGTCATTCTCTCCTCACTCATTCTCTCCATGTGACCAAACCATTTCAAAACACCCTCTTCTGCTCTCTCAACCACACTCTTTTCATTACCACACATCTTTATTACCCTGTCATTACTTACTCGATCAAACCACCTCACACCAAATGTCCTCAAACATCTCATTTCCAACACATCCACCCTCCTCCGCCCACGCCTCGCAACCATATAACGTTGTTGGAACCATTATTCCTTGAAACATACACATTTTTGCTTTCCGAGATAACGTTCTCGCCTTCCACACATTTGTTAACGCTCCCAGAACTTCCGCCTCCTCCCCCACCCTATGACTCACTTCCCCTTCCATGGTTCCATCCGCTGCCTAATCCACTCCCAGATATCTGAACCACTTCACTTCCTCCAGTTTTTTTCTCCATTCAAACGTACCTCCCAGTTAACTTGTCCCTCAACCCTACTGTACCTAAAAATCTTGCTCTTATTTGGTTTTACTCTCACCTTTCTTCTTTAACACACTTTACCAAACTGATTCACCAGTTTCTGCAGTTTCTCACTCGAATCAGCCACCAGAGCTATATCATCAGCAAACAAGAACTGACTGACTTCCCTCGCTCTCTCATCCACAACAGATTGAATACTTGCCCCTCTCTCCAGAACTCTTGTATTTACCTCCCTAACAACCCCATCCATAAACAAACTACACAACCATGGAGACATCAAGCATCCCTATCGCAAACCGACATTCATTGAGAACCAATCACTCTCCTCTCTTTCTACTCGTACATATGCCTAACATCCTCGATAAATGCTTTTCACTGCTTGTAACAACTTGCCTCCCACACTCTATATTCTTAATACCTTCCACAGAGCATCTCTATCAATTCTGTCGTATGCCTTTTCCAGATCCATACATGCTACACACAAATCCATTTACTTTGCTTTTGTAAGTATTTCCCACATACATTTTTCAAAGCAAAGATCTGACCCACATATCCTCTACCACTTCTGAAACCACACTGCTCTTCCCCAATTTGATGCTCCGTACATGCCTTCACCCTCTCAATCAATACCCTCCCATATAATTTCCCAGGAATACTCAACAAACTTATACCTCTGTAATTTGAGCACTCACTTTTATCCCCTTTACCTTTGTACAATGGCACTATGCAAGCATTCCGCCAATCCTCAGGCACTTCACCATGAGTCATACATACATTAGATAACCTTACCAACCAGCCAAACACAGTCATCCCTTTTTTGATAAATTCCACTGCAATACCATCCACACCCGCTGCTTTGCCGGCTTTCATCTTCCTCAAAGCTTTTACTACCTTTTCTCTGTTTACCAGATCATTCTCCCTAACACTCTCACTTTGCACACCACCTCGACCAAAACACCCTATATCTGCCGCTGTATCATCTAACACATTCAACAAACCTTCAAATACTCACTCCATCTCCTTCTCACATCACCACTACTTGTTATCACCTCCCCATTAGATCCCTTCATTGATGTTCCCATTTGTTCCTCTGTCTTACGCACTTTACTTTCTCGTTCCAAAACATCTTTTTATTCTCCCTAGAATTTAATGATACTGACTCGCCCCAACTCTCATTTGCCCTCTTTTTCGCCTCTTGCACCTTTCTCTTGATCTCCTGCCTCTTTCTTTTATACATCTCCCACTCATTTGCATTATTTCCCTGCAAAAATCGTCGAAATGCCTCTCTCTTCTCTTTCACTAATGATCTTATGTCATCATCCCACCCCTCACTACCCTTTCTAATCTGCCCACCACCCACGCTTCTCATGCCACAAGCATCTTTTGCGCGAGCCATCACTGCTTCCCTAACTACATCCCATTCCTCCCTCACTCCCCTTACGTCCTTTGTTCTCACCTTTTTCCATTTTGTACTCATTCTCTTCTGGTACTTCCTCACACTAGTCTCCTTCCCCAAGCTCACTTACTCTCACCACTCTTTATACCCCAACATTCTTCTTTTCTGAAAACCTTTACAAATCTTCACCTTCGCCTCCACAAGATAATGATCAGACATGAATACATAAGGTGCTGTGGTTTCGGTGCATTACACATGACAGCTAGAGAGTGAGTGTGAACGAATGTGGCCTTTTTTGACTGTTCCTAGAGCTACCTCGCTTGAGGTGGGAGGGGGTGGATGCTTTTTCGTGTGTGGCGGGGTGGTGACGGGAAAGGATGAAGGCAGCATGTATGAATATGTACATGTGTATATATGTATATGTATGTGTATGTATATGCAGGTATACGGTGAAAGTGTATGTATATATACGATGAAATATATATGTATATATATGTGCGTATGTGGGCGTTTATTTATATGCATGTGTATGTGGTTGGGTTGGGCCATTCCTCGCCTGTTTCCTTGCTCTACCTCGCTAACGCAGGAGACGGCGGTTAAGTATGATATATATATATATATATATATATATATATATATATATATATATATATATATATATATATATATATATATATATATATATAATGTGTGTGTCTGTTTGTGTTGTCACATGTCATTATGACCGAGCAGTCGTGGTTGGGTGCGTGTGTGTGGAGAGGTTGAGTGCAGGCAGGAGTGCACAACGCTACACTCAGCATCAGATGGGCATCTGTGTTGGAACGCTTCGTTAGCGGCCGCACCAGTTGAGTGCCACCAGCCTGGGTATGGTGGGTGGCCTGGGCGACGTCGTGTGTGTGTGTGTGTGTGTGTCACTGACTGAGGCAGGGAAGCCAGTAGCAGGGAGGGGTGCTCCTGCCTCGGGCTGGTTAACCATCCGTGAGCGAGGCGCTAAGTCCGGCTCTCACTGTCTCAGTTCAGAGGAACGAACGCTCTCGCCTGTGTGCCGGCCTTCGGCCACGCGCATTACGATAATATTTACGCTTCCTTAAGTTATATGAAAACTTCACTGACTTTTCTCTCTTCAGAAATCTATATTTTCTTTTCCTTCCTGCCACAGTAATTCATGAGTCTCTGATGTATTCCAGTGTCACAAACTGCATCGTCAGGACTCAGTGGTCTGTTGCTGTTTGAATTCATTTGTATTCCACTGTGTTTTGCGTAGCCATGTGCAGGAATGCTGGGGTGAGAACTCCCGTGTTCGCTCCCGTTCCCCTCACCATGGGACCACCTCCTGGTTAGGTTGGTACAGAATGGATAGAATATGTAATTCTTAGTCATATTTTCCAGTGTGTTCTTTAACTACATACATATGTATGTTACCAGAGCCATTGTGTGTATCCCGGTCTACTCACACCTACTGGATACATCTTGAAACTGTTGAAAGATTTTTTTTTAAGCCGAAAATAACTTGAAAGTTTTTATTTTCATGACTTCAGGAAGTAGGTCAGGCCTTTGACAAGTTTGGGTGGTGAGTGGTGTGGGAGGGAGGCCCGGCAAGCCTTCCCTGAAGCCTGGCCGGTTGAGTTAGGGCCACTTACCTCCAGTGGCCAGCCCACCGCTCTCTCTCTCTCTCTCTCTCTCAACTGCTGCTTAGGCAAGAGACAGCGGATCCTTCTTATACCACCGACCATATAACTAGAGTTGTAGCAGTCAGGTGTCGTGGGGCGAAGGGTGTAGGAAGGTGTGGCAGGGAAAGAGGTGTAGGAATATGTAGCGGGGAGAGGTGTGTGTGGAGGTGTAACGGCCAAAGGAGTGTAGGGAGGTGTAGCGAGGATAGGGGTGTAGGAAGGTGTAGAGAGGAGAGGGGTGTAAGAAGGTGTAGTGGGGAGAGGAGTGTAGGGAGATAACGGGCCTCCTGGGGAGTATCATGAACATATTCCGCTGGTCGTGTTGTGTAGGGTGTTTGTGTGTCTGTATGCCATGGTGTGTGTGTGTGTGTGTGTATGTATGTATGTGTCCTTAACCTGTTTTAACCCTCAGCTTGGGACAACATGTAACAATATAAAAAGCACCGTATTTCATCGTCATCTTTCTTTATGCACGTATTTCAACTTCTCTTCCCTTACAGAGGTGTGGCTGAAATCCTTTTCCCCAGAGAGTTGGACGGTATAAATTAGATAACAATACGTTTTTCATTCTCTTTATAAGACTTTCTATGTCGGTAGTTTCCATTCGGTGCATGGGGGAGGAGCCCTCTGCTTTCATGTCCTTTTTTCCAGCCACACCCTCAGGGAGTCGGGATGCTGTTTCTGTCCTTCAGCAGAAAACTTCGTCATAGATTTCCACGTGTATTACCACAGGTCTCACAGGTACTTCCCATGTGACAGCTTACCCCAGGCCCAACCCCGTCCCTTCTGCCACAGTGGAAACTATTTACAATTTTTTGAGGTGGAAAACTTATCTTTTAAAATGTATCAGGTCACAGTTACTGGAAAAACATGAGAGGGAGAGAGTTTCAAAGCTTCAACGTGTAGGGAAAGCAGGTAACGAAACGGCCCACCCTCTGTTGTTGATGGCCACATAGTAATCATGTGACGCAGCAGCTTGCCTAGTATTGCGTGGTCCAGCTAGTGGTGGGGCACACAAGCCGTTTCGTTTGATGCCAGAATAATATGATAACTTCCTGTGGATCACTGTAAACCATCTCTTGCCTCACTTATCGGTGATGGACGTAGTAATATGTTACGGGTACCCGGCTCACCCAGGCGTGAAGGCCGTCCGCGGGCGCACAGTGGCCCCATATGACGCTTGGCTGGCTTGGCCAGGGACTGACCTCCTGCCCGAGGTGTAACTAGGCCATGGTGGTGCAGGAGGCGGATCAGGAAACCTTCAGGTCAGGCGCAGGTGGAGGGTAGTGTGCAGGTCAGCACTCTACTACATGGTGCACGTGGGTTGGGGGCATGATGACGGTGTACCTCCACCAACTCCAGCTGATGCCGTGCTGTCTCATTCATGTGATACAGATTATGGTCTTATCTTCTGTCTTACTTGCTCTCATGATGTCGCATCAGTGAAGCAGCAGTCGTCTCCAGCAATGGTCTCTGCATTAACAGTGGTCTCTACATTAATACTGGTCTCTATACTAATAGTGGGCTCTGGTCTCTACACTAATAATGGTCTCTAGCAATCTACATGGCCGATGGTCGTCTCTATACTAGTCTCTGTACTGGTCTGTACGGTAAGAATGGTCTCTTACAATGGGCTCTACGTTTGCAATTGTCTCTCCATTTTTCCCCTGTATCCTGCGTACTAATAGTGAGTCTCTCTCTCTCTCTCTCTCTCTCTCTCTCTCTCTCTCTCTCTCTCTCTCTCTCTCTCTCTCTCTCTCTCTCTCTCTCTCTCTGGATGACGTTTACCCAGGTGAGTCATAACACCACCTCTCACATGTATGCCCATCTGCAGGAGATAGGTTAACTGGCGTCACTCCATCAGTTCCCGTGGCATTTCCATCATTGCCAATAATATAATCATCTTTAGATTTCCAGGTTTATGTTTGCGTTTACGTGTGACTTGATCACCTGCCCGACACAACTTGCGCGGTGAAATATCATCATTAATCTTCCTCCTCCCACAGGTGACGCCTCCGCCCCCGGCTCAGCACTCCCTCCCGAGACGCGCTTCACGTGAAGAGACGGTAAGTTGGCACGCCTCCCCAGTCTGGTGGATTATTATCTCTCTCTCTCTCTCTCTCTCTCTCTCTCTCTCATACAGACTTCAGTGGTTCTCAAGTTCCACTCCTTAACCCATGTTGCTGTCTTTGCTTTTTGCCTCACTCACGCGTGGGTTGCTGGCATAACGTCCACAGACTCACGCTCCAGCACACACAACACCTGCCAACACCTAACTCGCACGAACTTATTTGTATAACCTGTAGATTTACCTGCGGTAGGCGTCACGCGTTAGCCCTGCCTTCTGGCAAAATGTCGCATGTACTCGTACGTATGTACTTTCTCCTGACTTTGAATACATGTCCCACAGCACGTGTCCCACCAGCCAAGCCAAAAACCTTTCCCATGTCCCACAGCATGTGCCCCACCAGTCACACACCTTCCCATGTCCCACAGCACGTGCCCTACCGGCCAGAAAACTTTCCCATGTCCCACAGCACGTGTCCCACTAGCCACACTTCTTCCCACGTCCCACAGCACACGTGTCCCTCTCACCAGAGCGGCCAGCCTCCCCATGTCATACATCCGTCTCCCAGCAAGCACACCCTCCCAGCCCCCGACCCGCCCGTTCTTCCCATCTCATAAACTCCGTATCAACCACACGTTCTGTTTGTGTGTTGGTTGTTGAAAATGTAGCTTGGAGGGAGGGGTGGCGGGTGAGTCTGGCCATGTTGCACGGAGGTCATGGTGGACCACGGACTGTCCTGTGGAAAGTGTTGTACCTTGTGGAACACTTGTTGGTCTTCGCGTTCGTTCTTCGTTGTTAGGAACCCTTGAACAGAACGCTAGAACCCTTGGCATATGATGGCTTGGCCCTTGAACTGACCCTCAAGGGCCAGATCACAATATAAGGCCGCAACAGCCAAAGGTCGTACGGTTGTTTTGTAAGGTTGTTAAGAGGTTAAGGCGGGAGCTGGCCAGTATGATCGTATAAGGTGTCAGGGAAAATCTCCCTCAGTACGTGTGTCAGGGAAAGTCTTTCCCAGTACAGTTGTCAGGAAAGATTCTTCCTTAGTGCCGTTGTTAAGGAAAGTCTCTCTCAGTAGAGTTGCCGAAGTTTGTGATGAATGTGGGCTTCGTCGACATTAATCGTTTTCCGAGGAATCGTTGGTAAAGTTGTCCAACATTAATGAGGCAGCACTTGTTCAGCGAGGTATCTTCAACTCAAATAATTCAGTTAATTATATCCACCTGCATCATATTACTTAAAGCTTACGTATTAAAAAAGAAGCAAAAAGCAGTTTTTCTTCTTTCTTGTTAACTTGAATATCTGCTTTGTAACATAGAATTGCCAGAGGATCTGTGTTTTGTAATGCGAGATTCGCCACAAGAAATTTCATTTTCTGTCATTATTACTTGGGAGACCAAGCAAGGATTCCTTCCTCGAAGACTCCTTTGTCTGATACTAATCCTGCCAAGTTTAGGTACGAAAGGCGGGCATTAGTAATAATGATAATGATAATGATAATGATAATAGTAATGATAATAATAATAATTAATAATAATAATAATAATAATAATAATAATAATGATAATGATAATAATAATAATAATAATAATAATAATAATAATAATAATAATAATAATAATAACAATAATAATAATGATAATTGGTTATTATTATTATTATTATTATTATTATTATTATTATTATTATTATTATCATCAACATTATTTTTATTATCATATGGAAGATTGAAGCAATACTGTCGTAGTTATTCTTCTGTTTGTCTGTAGATATACTTTGTGTACTCTCTTGGAAATCTTTGACATTTACTAACATGTAGAGATATTTCCTTTACAACCAGTGTCCACCATCTTGTGGAGGCGAAGGCGAAGATTTGTAGAGGCTTTCAGAAAAGAAGAAGGAATGTTGGGGAGAAGAGAGTGATGAGAGTAGGTGAGCTTGGAAAAGAGATCTGTGTGAGGAAGTATCAGGAGAGATTGAGTTTAGAATGGCAAAAGGTGGGAGCAAATGAAGTGAGGGGAGTGGGTGAGGAATGGGATGTATTTAGGGAAGCAGTGATGGCTTGTGCAAAAGATGCATGTGGTATGAGAAAGGTGGAAGGTGAGCAGATTAGAAAGGTTAGTGAGTGGTGGGACGAAGAAGTAAGATTGTTAGAGAAAGAGAAAAGAGAGTCGTTTGGACGATATTTGAAGGGAAGTAGTGCAAATGACTGGGAGATGTATAAAAGAAAGCAGCGAGAGGTCAAGAGAAAGGTGCAAGAGTTAAAAAAGAGGGCCAATGAGAGTTTGGGTGAGAGTCCTATTAAATGTTAGGGAGAAAAGAGAAAAAAGAACGAATGGGAATGTCGGTGAAGGGGTCAAATGGGGAAGTGATAACAGATGGTGTTGGAGTGAGAAGGAGATGGAGTGAGTATTTTGAAGGTTTGTTGAATGTGTTTGATGATAAAGTGGTAGACATAGGGTGTTTTGGTCTGGGTGGTGTACGAAGTGATAGGGTCAAGGAGAATGATTTGGTGAAGAGAGAAGAGGTAGTGAAAGCTTTGCGGAAGATGAAATCCGGCAAGGCGGCAGGTTTGGATGGTACTGCAGCGGATTTTATTAAAAAAGGAGGTGATTGTGTTGTTGATTGGTTGATAAGAATATTCAGTGTATGTATGGACCATGGTGAAGTGCCAGAGAAATGGCGGAATGCATTCATAGTGCCATTATGTAAAGACAAAGGGGGTAAAGGTGAGTGTTCAAACTACAGAGGCATAAGTTTGTTGAGTATTCCTGGGAAATTATATGGGAGGGCATTGATTGAGAGGGTGAAGGCATGTACAGAACATCAGATTGGGGAAGAGCAGTGTGGTTTTCGAGGTGGTAGAGGATGTGTGGATCAGATGTATGCTTTGAAAAGTGTATGTGAGAAATATTTAGCATTTATGAATCTGGGAAAGGCAAATAATAGGGCTGATAGAGATGCTTTGTAGAAGGTTTTAAGAGTATATGGTGTGGGAGGTAAGTTGCTAGAGGCAGTGAAAATTTTTTACCAAGATGTAAGGTATGTGTACTAGTAGGAAGAGTGGAGAGTGACTGGTTCCCAGTGAATTTTGTTTTGTGGCAGGGGTGTGTGATGTCCCCATGATTGTTTAATTTGTTTATGGATGGGGTGGTCAGGGAGGTAAATACAAGAGTTTTGGAGAGAGGGGCGCGTATGCAGTCTGTTGTGGATGGGAGGGCTCTGGGAAGTGAGTCAGCTGTTCGCCGACGATACAGCTCTAGTTGCTGATTCGTGTGAGAAACTGCAGTGGTTGATGACTGAGTTTGGAAAAGTGTGTGAAAGGAAAAAGTTGAGAGCAAATGTGAATAAGAGTAAGGTTATTAGGTTCAGTAGGGTAGAGGGACAAGTTAATTGGGATGTAAGTTTGTATGGAGAAAAATTGGAGGGGGCGAAGGTTCTGGGAGCGATGAAGAATGTGTGGAAGGAGAGAACGTTACCTTGAAGAGCAAAAATGGGTATGTTTTAAGGAATAGTAGTTCCAACAATGTTATATGGTTGCAAGGCATGGGCCATAGATAGGATTTTACGGAGGAGAGTCGATGTGCTGGATATGAAATGTTTGAGGACAGTATGTGGTGAGAGGTGGTTTGATCGAGTAGGTAATGTAAGGGTAAGAGAGATGTGTAGAAATGAAAAGAGTTTGGTTGAGATAGCAGAAGAGGGTGTGTTGAAACGGTTTGGTCACACGGAGAGAATGAGTGAAGAAAGATTGACAAAGAGGATATATGTGGTATAGATGGAGGGAAGAAGGAGAAGCTGGAAACCAAATTGGAGGTGGAAGGATGAAGTGAAAAAGATTTTGAGCGATCGGGGCGTGAACATACAGGAGGGTGAGAGACGTATAAGGAATAGAGTGAATTGGAACATTGTGGTATACCGTGGTCGACGTGCTTTCAATGGACTGAACCAGGTCTTGGAAAGGTCTGTGGGGCTTGGATGTGGATAGGGAGCTGTGGTCTTAGTGCATTACACATAACGTCTAGAGACTGAGGGTGAACGAATATGTCTTTTTTTGTCTGTATTTTTCTCGCTGCCATGCTGAAGCAAGGGATACCGATGCTGTTTTCCTATGTGGCGGGGTAGCGACAGGAATGGATGGAAGGAAGCAAGTATGAGTATGTACATGTGTATGTTTGTGATATCTGCGTATGTGTGTTTATATATATATATATATATATATATATATATATATATATATATATATATATATATATATATATATATATATATTTATTTATTTATTTATTTTGCTTTGTCGCTGTCTCCCGCGTTTGCGAGGTAGCGCAAGGAAACAGACGAAAGAAATGGCCCAACCCACCCCCATACACATGTATATACACACACGTCCACACACGCAAATATACATACCTATACATCTCAATGTACACATATATATACACACACAGACACATACATATATACCCATGCACACAATTCACACTGTCTGCCTTTATTCATTTCCATCGCCACCTCGCCACACATGGAATACCATCCCCCTCCCCCCTCATGTGTGCGAGGTAGCGCTAGGAAAAGACAACAAATTTCTCATTCGTTCACACTCAGTCTCTAGCTGTCATGCAATAATGCCCGAAACCACAGCTCCCTTTCCACATCCAGGCCCCACACAACTTTCCATGGTTTACCGCAGACGCTTCACATGCCCTGATTCAATGCACTGACAGCACGTCAACCCCGGTATACCACATCGATCCAATTCACTCTATTCCTTGCCCGCCTTTCACCCTCCTGCATGTTCAGGCCCCGATCACTCAAAATCTTTTTCACTCCATCTTTCCACCTCCAATTTGGTCTCCCACTTCTCCTCGTTCCCTCCACCTCCGACACATATATCCTCTTGGTCAATCTTTCCTCACTCATTCTCTCCATGTGCCCAAACCATTTCAAAACACCCTCTTCTGCTCTCTCAACCACGCTCTTTTTATTTCCACACATCTCTCTTACCCTTACATTACTTACTCGATCAAACCACCTCACACCACACATTGTCCTCAAACATCTCATTTCCAGCACATCCACCCTCCTGCGCACAAATCTATCCATAGCCCACGCCTCGCAACCATACAACATTGTTGGAACCACTATTCCTTCAAACATATCCATTTTTGCTTTCGGAGATAATGTTCTCGACTTCCACACATTCTTCAAGGCTCCCAGGATTTTCGCCCCCTCCCCCACCCTATGATTCACTTCCGCTTCCATGGTTCCATCCGCTGCCAAATCCACTCCCAGATATCTAAAACACTTTACTTCCTCCAGTTTTTCTCCATTCAAACTTACCTCCCAATTGACTTGACCCTCAACCCTACTGTATCTAATAACCTTGCTCTTATTCACATTTACTCTTAAATTTCTTCTTTCACACACTTTACCAAACTCAGTCACCAGCTTCTGCAGTTTCTCACATGAATCAGCCACCAGCGCTGTATCATCAGCGAACAACAACTGACTCACTTCCCAAGCTCTCTCATCCCCAACAGACTTCGTACTTGCCCCTCTTTCCAAAACTCTTGCATTCACCTCCCTAACAACCCCATCCATAGACAAATTAAACAACCATGGAGACATCACACACCCCTGCCGCAAACCTACATTCACTGAGAACCAATCACTTTCCTCTCTTTCTACACGTACACATGCCTTACATCCTCGATAAAAACTTTTCACTGCTTCTAACAACTTGCCTCCCACACCATATATTCTTAATACCTTCCACAGAGCATCTCTATCAACTCTATCATATGCCTTCTCCAGATCCATAAATGCTACATACAAATCCATTTGCTTTTCTAAGTATTTCTCACATACATTCTTCAAAGCAAACACCTGATCCACACATCCTCTACCACTTCTGAAACCACACTGCTCTTCCCTAATCTGATGCTCTGTACATGCCTTCACCCTCTCAATCAATACCCTCCCATATAATTTACCAGGAATACTCAACAAACTTATACCTCTGTAATTTGAGCACTCACTCTTATCCCCTTTGCCTTTGTACAATGACACTATGCACGCATTCCACCAATCCTCAGGCACCTCACCATGAGTCATACATACATTAAATAACCTTACCAACCAGTCATCAATACAGTCACCCCCTTTTTTAATAAATTCCACTGCAATACCATCCAAACCTGCTGTCTTGCCGGCTTTCATCTTCCGCAAAGCTTTTACTACCTCTTCTCTGTTTACCAAATCATTTTCCCCAACCCTCTCACTTTGCACACCACCTCGACCAAGACACCCTATATCTGCCATCAAACACATTCATCAAACCTTCAAAATACTCACTCCATCTCCTTCTCACATCACCACTACTTGTTATCACCTCCCCATTAGCGCCCTTCACTGAAGTTCCCATTTGCTCCCTTGTCTTACGCACTTTATTTACCTCCTGACTTTCTGAAAAAAATGGGAAATATATATATATATATATATATATATATATATATATATATATATATATATATATATATATATATATATATATGAAGAATGTATGTGAGAAATATTTAGAAAAGCAAATGGATTTGTATGTAGCATTTATGGATCTGGAGAAGGCATATGATAGAGTTGATAGAGATGATCTGTGGAAGGTATTAAGAATATATGGTGTGGGAGGCAAGTTGTTAGAAGCAGTGAAAAGTTTTTATCGAGGATGCAAGGCATGTGTACGTGTAGGAAGAGAGGAAAGTGATTGGTTCTCAGTGAATGTAGGTTTGCGGCAGGGGTGTGTGATGTCTCCATGGTTGTTTAATTTGTTTATGGATGGGGTTGTTAGGGAGGTAAATGCAAGAGTCTTGGAAAGAGGGGCAAGTATGAGGTCTGTTGGGGATGAGAGAGCTTGGGAAGTGAGTCAGTTGTTGTTCGCTGATGATACAGCGCTGGTGGCGGATTCATGTGAGAAACTGCAGAAGCTGGTGACGGAGTTTGGTAAAGTGTGTGGAAGAAGAAAGTTAAGAGTAAATGTGAATAAGAGCAAGGTTATTAGGTACAGTAGGGTTGAGGGTCAAGTCAATTGGGAGGTGAGTTTGAATGGAGAAAAACTGGAGGAAGTGAAGTGTTTTAGATATCTGGGAGTGGATCTGTCAGCGGATGGAACCATGGAAGCGGAAGTGGATCATAGGGTGGGGGAGGGGGCGAAAATCTTGGGAGCCTTGAAAAATGTGTGGAAGTCGAGAACATTATCCCGGAAAGCAAAAATGGGTATGTTTGAAGGAATAGTAGTTCCAACAATGTTGTATGGTTGCGAGGCGTGGGCTATGGATAGAGTTGTGCGCAGGAGGATGGATGTGCTGGAAATGAGATGTTTGAGGACAATGTGTGGTGTGAGGTGGTTTGATCGAGTAAGTAACGTAAGGGTAAGAGAGATGTGTGGAAATAAAAAGAGCGTGGTTGAGAGAGCAGAAGAGGGTGTTTTGAAATGGTTTGGGCACATGGAGAGAATGAGTGAGGAAAGATTGACCAAGAGGATATATGTGTCGGAGGTGGAGGGAACGAGGAGAAGAGGGAGACCAAATTGGAGGTGGAAAGATGGAGTGAAAAGGATTTTGTGTGATCGGGGCCTGAACATGCAGGAGGGTGAAAGGAGGGCAAGGAATAGAGTGAGTTGGAGCGATGTGGTATACAGGGGTTGACGTGCTGTCAGTGGATTGAATCAAGGCATGTGAAGCGTCCGGGGTAAACCATGGAAAGCTGTGTAGGTATGTATATTTGCGTGTGTGGACGTGTGTATGTACATGTGTATGGGGAGGGTTGGGCCATTTCTTTCGTCTGTTTCCTTGCGCTACCTCGCAAACGCGGGAGACAGCGACAAAGTATAAAAAAAAAAAGAAAAAAAAATATATATATGTGCGTGCATGGGCTTATAAGTAGAGACAAATCTGTTCCATACCGTACAGAGAATCATTAGTTCCTGACCAAAGTGGTAGCTCTCCGGCAGGAGCATTCTCTCACTGGGACCACTAGGCCACCTGTAAAGTATTTTACTTGTTTACTTTCTTCCTGTTATCGGTTCCCTGGCGGTAATGTTGTGCCCCATGCGAACGTCACGGACTCAAGCTTTGGTTCCATATGTCAGTTTTATCATTTTCCTTTGATTTTGAGAAATCTCTTTGACATGGTTAATGAATTTGTAGATTATATATTGTTATGAATGTTGGTATATTGATCACTAGATCTAGTTACAGTTGTGCTAAAAGTGAGTGTTCAATATCTAACATATCACCGTTGAGAGTAAATGTGATTGAAAACAAAGTTATTAGGTACTGTAGGGTTGAGGGACAAATCGATTGGTAGGAAGTGTATTAGATATCTGGGAGTGGATTTGGCAGCGGATGGAACCATGGAAGCGGAAGTGAATCATAGGGTGGGGGAGGGGGCGAAAGTTCTGGTAGCGTTGAAAAATGTGTGGAGGGCGAGAACGTTATCTCGGAAAGCAAAAATGGGTATGTTTGAAGGAATAGTGGTTCCAACAATGTTGTATGGTTGCGAGGCGTGGGCTATAGATAGAGTCGTGCGGAGGAGAGTGGATATGCTGGAAATTAGATGTTTGAGGACAATGTGCGGTGTGAGGTGGTTTGATCGAGTGAGTAATGAAAGGATAAAAGAGATATGTGGTAATAAAAAGAGTATGGTTGAGAGAACAGAAGAGGATGTTTTGAAATGGTTTGGTCACATGAAGAGAATGAGTGAGGAAAGATTGACAAAGAGGATATTTGTGTGAGAGGTGAAGGGAACGAGTAGAAGTGGGAGACCAAATTAGAGGTGGAAAGATGAAGTGAAAAAGATTGTGAGTGATCGGGGCCTGAACATGCAGAAGGGTGAAAGGCGTGCAAGGAATAGAGTGAATTGGAACGATGTGGTATACGGGGGTCGACGTGCTGTTAATGGATTGAACCAGGGCATATGAAGCGTCTGGGGGCAAACCATGGAAAGTTCTGTGGAGCCTGGATGTGGAAAGGGAGCTGTGGTTTCGGTGCATTATACATGACAGCTAGAGACTGAGTGTGAACGAATGTGGCCTTTGTTGTCTTTTCCTAGCGCTACCTCGCGCACATGCGGAAGGAGGGGGTTGTCATTTCATATGTGTTGGGGTGGCGCGGGAATGGATAAGGGCAGGTAGTATGAATTATGTACATGTGTATATATATATATGTCTGTGCGTATAGATATGTATCCGTTGCGATGTATAGGTATGTATATGTGCTTGTGTGGACGTGTATGTATGTACATGTGTATGTGGGTGGTTTGGGCCATTCTTTCGTCTGTTTCCTTGCGCTACCTCGCTAACGTGGGAGACACCGACAAAGTATGATAGATAAGTAGATAAGAAAAGAATATGTATATATATAAATGGAAATGGTGAAGAGCTTGTAGATTCATGTGCTGAAAAAGGACTGGTGATTGGGAATACCTGGTTTCAAAAGAGAGATATACGTGAGTGTACGTATGTAAGTAGGACAGATGGCCAGAGAGCTTTATTGGATTACGTGTTAATTGATAGGCGCGAGAAAGAGAGACTTTTGTTTGTTAATATGCTGAGAGGTGCAACTGGAGGGATGTCTGATCATTATCTTTTGGAGGCGAAGGTGAAGATTTGTAGAGGCTTTCAGAAAAGAAGAGAGAATGCTGGGGTGAAGAGAGTGGTGAGAGTAATTGAGCTTGGGAAGGAGACTTGTGTGAGGAAGTACCAGGAGAGACTGAGTGCAGAATGGAAAAAGGTGAAAACAAAGGACGTAAGGGGAGTGGGGGAGGAATGGGATGTATTTAGGGAAGCATTAATGGCTTGCGCAAAAGATGCTTGTGGCATGAGAAGTGTGGGAGGTGGGCAGAGTAGAAAGGGTTGTGAGTGGTGGGATGAAGAAGTAAGATTATTAGTGAAAAAGAAGAGAGAGGCATTTGGACGATTTTTGCAAGGAAATAATGCAAATGACTGGTAGATGTATAATAGAAAGAGGCAGGAGGTCAAGAGAAAAGTGCAAGAGGCAAAAAAGAGGGCAAATGAGAGTTCGGGTGAGAGAGTATCATTAAATTTTAGGGAGAATAAAAAGATGTTTTCGAAGGAGGTAAATAAACTGCGTAAGACAAGGGAATCAATGGGAACTTCTGTGAAGGGGGCTCATTGGGAGGTGATAACAAGTAGTGGTGATGTGAGAAGGAGATGGAGTGAGTATTTTGAAGGTTTGTTGAGTGTGTTTGATGATAGTGTGGCATATAGGGTGTTTTGGTCAAGGTGGTGTGCAAAGTGAGAGGGTTTGGGAGGATGGTTTGGTAAACAGAAAAGAGGTAGTAAAAGCTTTGCGGAAGATGAAAGCCGGCAAGGCAGCGGGTTTGGATGGCATTGCAGTGGAATTTATTAAAAAAGGGGGTGACTGTATTGTTGACTGGTTGGTAAGGTTATTTAATGTATGTATGATTCAAGGTGAGGTGCCTGAGGATTGGCGGAATGCGTGCATAGTGCCATTGTACAAAGGCAAAGGGGACAAAGGTGAGTGCTCAAATTACAGAGGTATAAGTTTGTTTAGTATTCCTGTTAAATTATACGGGAGGGTATTGATTGAGACGGTGAAGGCATATACAGAGCATCAGACTGGGGAAGAGCAGTGTGGTTTCAGAAGTGGTGGAGGATGTGTGGATCGGGTGTTTGCTTTGAAGAATGTATGTGAGAAATACTGCTAAAAGCAAATGGATTTGTATGTAGCATTTATGGATCTGGAGAAGGCATATAATAGAGTTGATAGAGATGCTCTTGTGGAAGGTATTAAGAATATATGGTGTGGGAGGAAAGTTGTTAGAAGCAGTGAAAAGTTTTTATCGAGGATATAAGGCATGTGTACGTGTAGGAAGAGAGGAAAGTGATTGGTTCTCAGTGAATGTAGGTTTGCGGCAGGGGTGTGTGATGTGTCCATGGTTGTTTAATTTGTCTATGGATGGGGTTGTTAGGGAGGTGAATGCAAGGGTTTTGGAAAGAGCGGCAAGTATGCAGTCTGTTGTGGATGAGAGAGCTTGGGAATTGAGTCAGTTGTTGTTCGCTGATGATACAGCGCTGTTGGCAGATTCATTTGAGAAACTGCAGGAGCTGGTGACTGAGTTTGGTAAAGTGTGTGAAAGAAGAAAGTTGAGAGTAAATGTGAAAAAGAGCAAGGTTATTAGGTACAGTAGGGTTGAGGGCCAAGTCAATTGGGAGGTAAGTTTGAATGGAGAAAAACTTGAAGTGAAGTGTTTTAGATATCTGGGAGTGGATTTGGCAGCGGATGGAACCTTGGAAGCGAAAGTGAATCATAGGGTGGGGGAGGGGGCGAACGTTCTGGGAGCGTTGAAGAATGTGTGGAAGTCGAGAACATTATCTCGGAAAACAAAAATGGGTATGTTTGGAGGAATAGTGGTTCCAAAAATGTTGTATGGTTGCGAAGTGTGGGCAATTTGAGGACAATATGTGGTGTGAGGTGGTTTGATCGAGTAAGTAATAATAGGGTAAGAGCGATGTGTGGTGATAAAAAGAGTGTGGTTGAGAGAGCAGAAGTGGGTGTTTTGAAATGGTTTGGTCACATGGAGAGATTGAGTGATGAAAGGTTGACAAAGAGGATATATGTGTCAGAGATGGAGGGAATGAGGAGAAGTGGGAGACCAAATTGGAGGTGGAAAGATGGAGTGAAAAAGATTTTGAGTGATCGGGGCCTGAACATGCAGGAGGGTGAAAGGCGTGCAAGGAATAGAGTGAATTGGAACGATGTGGTATACCGGGGTCGACGTGCTGTCAATGGATTGAACCAGGGCATGTGAAGCGTCTGGGGGTAAACCATGGAAAGTTTTGTGGGGCCTGGATGTGGAAAGGGAGCTGTGGTTTCGGTACATTATTACATGACAGCTAGAGACTGAGTGTGAACGATTTGGGCCTTTGTTGTCTTCCTAGCGCTACCTCGCGCACATGAAGGGGGGAGGGGGTTGTTATTTCATGTGTGGCAGGGTGGTGATTGGAGTGAATAAAGGCAGACAGTATGAATTATGTACATGTGTATATATGTATATGTCTGTGTGTATATATATGTATACGTTGAAATGTATAGGTATGTATATTTGCATGTGTGGACGTGTTTGTATATACATGTGTATGTGGGTGGGTTGGGCCATTTCTTTCGTCTGTTTCCTTGCGCTACCTTGCAAACGCGGGAGACAGCGACAAAGCAAAAAAAATGATAATAATGATAATATATATATGTGAGAAACTGCAGAGGCTGGTGACTGAGTTTGATAAAGTGTGTGAAAGAAGAAAGTTATGAGTAAATGTGAATAAGAGCAAGGTTATTAGGTACAGTAGGGTTGAGGGTCAAGTCAATTGGGAGGTAAGTTTGAATGGAGAGAAAGTGGAGGAAGTAAAGTGTTTTAGATATCCGGGAGTGGATCTGGCAGCGGATGGAACGATGGGAGCGGAAGTAAATCATAGGGTGGGGGCGGGTGCGAAAATCCTGGGAGCTTTGAAGAATGTGTGGAAGTCGAGAACATTATATCCGAAAGCAAAAATGTGTATGTTTGAAGGAATAGTGGTTCCAACAATGTTGTATGGTTGCGAGGCGTGGGCTATGGATAGAGTTGTGCGCAGGAGGGTGGATGTGCTGGAAATGAGATGTTTGAGGATAATATGTGGTGTGAGGTGGTTTGATCGAGTAAGTAATGTAAGGGTAAGAGAGAAGTGTGGAAATAAAAAGAGCGTGGTTGAGAGAGCAGAAGAGGGTGTTTTGAAATGGTTTGGGCACATGGAGAGAATGAGTGAGGAAAGATGGACCAAGAAGATATATGTGTCGGAGGTGGAGGGAACGAGGAGAAGAGGGAGACCAAATTGGAGGTGGAAAGATGGAGTGAAAAAGATTTTGTGTGATCGGGGCCTGAACATGCAGGAGGGTGAAAGGCGGGCATGGAATAGAGTGAATTGGATCGATGTGGTATACCGGGGTCGAAGTGCTGTCAATGGATTGAATGAGGGCATGTGAAGCGTCTGGGGTAAACCATGGAAAGTTGTGTGGGGCCTGAATGTGGAAAGGGAGCTGTGGTTTCGGGCATTATTGCATGACAGCTGGAGACTGAGTGTGAGCGAATGGGGCCTTTGTTGTCTTTTCCTGGCGCTGCCTCGCGCACATGAGGGGGGAGGGGGATGTTATTCCGTGTGTGGCGGGGTGGCAATGGGGGTGAGTAGGGGCAGATAGCGTGAATTGTGTGCATGTGTGTATATGTGTGTGTCTGTGTGTGTATATATTTGTGTACGTTGGGATGTGTGGGTGTGTATGTTTGCGTGTGTGGACGTGTGTGTGTGTGCATGTGTGTGGGAGTTGGTTGGGCCATTTCTTTCGTCTGTTTCCTTGCGCTACCTCGCAGGCGCGGGAGACAGCGACAAAGCAAAATAAATGATATATATATATATATATATATATATATATATATATATATATATATATATATATATATATGAGGCAGGGGATAACAATACTACCTCCGTATTCCCCGCGTGTCGTAGAAGGTGACAAGAGGATGGGAGCTGGGGGTGGAAACCCTTTTCTTCTTGTATTTCCATTTCTAAAAGGCGGAATATATAAGGAGCCAAGCAGGTAGTGCTCATTTCACCTGAAGGCCTATGCAAGGGTGTGTAAATGTGTATGGATGTAATCAACATCATAGGAGAGGAGAGATAGGTGGCAGGTATGCTTGAGGAATGAATCTTGGATGTTCTGGCTCTGAGGAAAAAGCACTCATGGGTAAAGGGGTATAATGGTTTGGAAATGTCTTAGGGTAAGGTTAGTGGTTCCTAAGGTAGGGTTAGCACTAGGAGTTGTGGGAGTATGTGATAAAGTGTAAGAAATGAATTGTAGACTTGTGCGGGTAAAAATGAAAGTGGATGGCGAAAGATGGGTGATTGTTAGTGCTTATGCACTTAGTCATGAGAAGAGAGATCATGAGTGGGAAGTGTTTTGGGAACGTCTGAGTGAGTGTGTCAGGAGTTTTGATGCACGAGACCGGGTATTCGTGATGGGTGATTTGAATGCATAGGTGAGCAATGTGGCAGTTAATGTTATAATTTAAGAACAGTGGGTATTCAGTGTCATTAACAGAAATGGTAAACAGCTTGTGGAGTTGTGTGGTGGAAAAGAACTAGGGATTGGGATTACCTTGTTTAAAATGAGGGACATGCTCAATTATACGTATATGAGTAGGGAAGACGGTCAGCTGGCATAATTGGTTTACATCTTAATTGATAGGCGGGCAAAAGAGAGACTTTGAGATGTAAATCTGCTGACAGGGGCAGCTAGTGGAATGTCTGATTACTGTCTTCTGGAGGCGAGAGTAAAGGTTTGTAGAGGTTTTGGAATAGATGAAACAATATCAGTGACATCAGTACAGTATTTGGTTCCTTTTGACTCGTGATATTTGTTTCTACTCTGAATCAGTTTGGTGTAAAGGCCATACCTCGGGCTGTTCACTGTCTGTCCTCGTCTACATGGATGTAGGATCACTAGCGCCTTCACAACATTAGCATATCCAGCTGGCAGACGTCAGGAATCGCCACAATAGAAATATGTTCTCAGAATATGACTTCGATACATAAAGTTTATGAGCTAGCAGAAATGGAATGTCTGCCAGATGTTTATCATGTCATTCAGGGTTGAGTTAGTGTGGAGTGGAGCCCCAACGAGAGTTGTTTTGTCAATACGATAGACAGGAGAGGAAATCATGGGAAGACAACGATAGAAATACATGTAGTGGTGCCTCGGTCGTGCTTCACCATACCTCACACATTTACATCAGCCAGGTTCGTCAGCCATGACGTGCAGTGTGTTTACGACTGTGTGTGACACCAGCAACACTCCCTCCGTATCCTCTTCCAGGTACTTCATCTTAACCCAGGAACTGCTCGGTAAGTCTGTGTGTGCCTAGTGCATGGCTGTACCAACCCTCTGCTTCCAAGGAAATGCATTCATCCTCGTTCAGAACTTTTTTCTTTCGCATAAAATTTGTGTAATTTGGTCAGTCAGAGTGAGGCGCGCGGCTTGAATTGGGAATGAGCGTGTGCAGTGAAGGCCGGAAGAAGTCGTCTTTTATATATTCTATTCCGGTTGTTGTGACTTCTGAAATTTCAGACCACTTTTTGGAGGGTAGATTTCCCGACATTTTCTGGCCTTAATAAGTTCATGTTGTCTTGCTTAACGTTAGCCTTGAGTACGACAAGTTCACCACCTTGTGTACGATGGCTGTAGTCATGGTACTCAGTGGGATAAGTCCTCGTACTCGAAGAGTTAAGTCGTCGTACTGAGGGAAATATGTCGTGGAATTCAAGGACTGTCGCCATGCTGAAAGGCGCCTCTCAAGTCCGTGGGTAAGAAGATTTGTTTCCATGGGTAAGAAGAATCGAGTCTCTGGGTAAGAAGACAGAAGTCCATGGGTAAGAAAACTTTATTCCAGTGGGTAAGAGGACTCAAGCTTTCGGGTAAAAGAACTCGGCCCCTGTATTATGATGACCCGATCACCTGAGTACGATTATTCATTTTCCTTGAGGAAGACGAATTATGAAACTTCCCCCCTTGACCCAGCGACCCTGACCTCTGGCAGCCAGCAGGTCAAGGGTTGGGGACCCTCCTCCCCCTCCCCTCTCTTGCCCTCCCCTCCCTTTCAGTTCTGTGAAATTTATCCTCACGAAAGGTGCAGCAGTGGCTGTTACCCACCTGATCAACCCCCAGGGGAGCAGGGGACGGGCTTGATTATGATAGAGTGTAATCATTTAATTCTGAATATGATGATATAAATTCTTACGCACGAGGCATAGCCAGCCATTCTGTGAAGACGGTGATTTCCCCCATCCACTAGCATGAAGATAATGCCACCACTGGATTACAATGATACTCGCTCGTCCCTTGAGTGTAAGACTCAGCCGACACCGTAAGTTCGTGTGTCTTGCTGCATGGGAGCTACACTGTAAATCTTGATTTATCACGTTACAAGTTACGTTATATATCATGACGAATCGTTTGTTATGTAAGTGTGGGGTTGTAAGTTGCTTTGAGTTCTCCCATACGACTCACCTGAACGTTGACGGAGCAGGTTGACGTAGCTAACCTTCCAGTGGCCAGGCCACGTACTAGAGCTGGCTCCACGTCTGTCATCGTAGTGTTAGTAACTTCAGATATCATTGTGTGCAGTTTGGATATGTCAGGATGCTAACAACAGCACCAGGAGTAACTATAGTAATGATAATGATGATGATAGTAGTATTGATAATAGTAATAATAATGATGATACTAGTATTCATAATGGTAATGATAATGGTAATAGTAGTTATAGTAATGATAATGAGCATAATGATGATACTGATAATGATGGTAATATTAGATAACTCCATTTCCATCATTGAGGGAGATGGTTGGTGTGTGCTAGGTAGGGAGGAGAGGCAGCAGCCTTGGAGGAGCAGGTTGTGACAAACAGGTCTTGTCATACCACACGGCCAGGGATAGTGAGTTCTACGGCTCGAGTCACCTTGAACCACAATGTGATCCTGGCCGGAGGTTGTGTAATCTTTTTACTTTACGCGCTACGTGCTACCTTGTGGGGGCAGGATATTGCCAGGCGCTGCAGACACACGAGTGGTGTGTGTGTGTGTGTGTGTGTGTGTGTGTGTGTGTGTGTACAATCGTTTGGTCGAGGGTAAGGTTGGTGGAGTCCTGAAGAATGTTGAGTATTACTGTCATGTCAGGGCGTCTCCACGTGGAAGGCTGAGGTATGTTGATGGCCATAACCGTCCATCATTGTGACGTAAAGTCTGGGAACGCTTAGATAAACGTCATTGTCGCTCATCATTACAACGAAGCGTCAAGATCGATAAACGTCATTGGGTATGCTATTAAAGACACCTACCTCGCCTCGCCAACGTGGTTGCCGCTTCACGTATATGAAGCACAAAAAAAAGGAAAATTAATTGTATAACTTGAGCGACTGTACAGACGATGTCTCATCATAGCGAGGCATGTCGTCCTACCCTGCAGTACACGACGCATCACCACCACCCTGGCGGTCTGTCTTACGTCGGATCTTGTATGAATCAGTCACTGTAGCCTCCCTCCAGGGAGCCTTTGTACACTCCCTACCCTCGTGTGCTCCACTTCTCACCCACACTGGTTCTTCCCGCCGAGAAATCAAAGCAAAACGAATTTTTCAGAAGCTTAAAGTATCATGTTAAGTTCCTTAGAGTTGTGTAATGTTGTACTGAGACGTTCTTAGAGTTGTATGATGTTGTACTGAGACGTTTACCTTCTTCAGTAGACCTGGTCCTGTGAACTGTTCATTGGGTTACGCACTGTTCTGTAGGGTCGTGCACAGTTCCTTAGACTCGTGCGCACTTCCGGAGGGTCGTACACAGTTAGGTTAAGTCGTATAGAGTTTCGGAGAGTCGTGCACAGTTCCCTCTAGTTGTGCACTGCTCTGCTGAGATGTTCAGTGTTCATAGTTATACACTGTTCTACAGAGTTATGCACTGCACTGTAAAGTTGTCGACTGTTCTTCAGTTATGCATTGTACATAGCTGTGCACTGTACCTCAGTGTTGTACATAGCTGTGCACTGTACCTCAGTGTTGTACATAGCTGTGCACTGTACCTCAGTGTTGTTTATTGTGGCAGAGCGTTGTGTTCAGTGTTACATAGCGTAGTTCATTGTTCCACAGTCGTGTTGCAACATTGTGAAGAGCTATGTGTACAGGGTCACGTGGAGGTGAGCACTACGTCCCGTGCTGTAGTGTACCACGGCGTCGAGCTGTTGCGTTGTTCCATCGAGGTGTTTGTTGCAGGTGGCGTTGGGAGCGGCGTATGCCGGGCTTACCCGGGGAGGAGGCACGTGAAGAAACTAGATTGGCATTATTATCTTCCTGTGGTTTTCTTTACCATCCTCATCATCTGTCGTAATCATCTCATAAAAGATGAGATCATCCTGGCGTCTTAGTCTTTAATTTTGCTCACGTAAGCATTTCTTTTTCTTTTTTTGTGAAGCACGAAAATATTTTCTCGATTCACATGAGTCCAGGAATTCGGAGCGTCTTGCGCATGATCTCTCCGTCAGACGACAATCAGACGCTGACTGATGATTGCAGGGATCTGGGCCCTCATCATCAGTCACGGAATCTTGGCAATGAATCGTTTAAGACATTTGCATTTTTTCGCAGAAGTGGAGTTTGTTCTGCTGGTCGTCAGGGAGTTTAGACCCACCGCCTTCTCTGATATGTACGAACGAGAGTTTACGGTTGTTGTGTGTTTCTGCTGCAGCATCTTGATAAGACTGGACACAACGGATGAGAGAAGACTGGCCACTCTGTCAAGAGACTGAGAGAGAGAGAGAGAGAGAGAGAGAGAGAGAGAGAGAGAGAGAGAGAGAGAGAGAGAGAGAGAGAGAGAGAGAGAGAGAGAGAGACTTGGTGGAATTGATATCGTGTCGTGGGTAATGTTCATAACAACGGACCGATGTCCCCCGTGTCTCCAGGTTATATGTCTTTCCAGTGGATGGCCATCGTCTCTTGTGCCGCCTGGCCACCCTCACCTGCTGTGGGCAAGCACCCTCTACCCTCTCTCTTCCCAGTTTCTCCCTCTTGTTAGCCGTATCCTTGCTCTCTATCTCTCCATACCTTCCTTTCGTAATATGTATCCTTCCTCTTTCGCCCTATATCCTTTCTTTTTCTTCCTTCCTTTCTTTCCCTCCTGCTCGTTTCATGTGCCCTCCTTCCATCTCCCTGCAGCCTTCTCTCTCCCTTTCTCCGCCTCCCTGACGTTTCTCCTCTCTTTATAATAGTATTCAGTCAAACCTTTTCTTCTTTCTTTTCGTCCTCCCTTCCGTCTCTACACCCTCCTCTTTCTCTCCTCTTCTGTACTTTCCACCTTTCCTCCTTGCAGTTGCATTAACATTCTGCTCCATACGGCGTCTGGCACTGTTTAAGAAGACGTAGACACAAACACGTTCTTCGGTCAGCAGTGAATTTCACATTCCTGTCATTTGCTGGTTCCTGTTGATAGAATAATTCCCTCCTGGGGAAGGTTACGTCTTACTGAAAGAATTTTGCCTCGGTTTTAGTGCGGTGTGGAGGATGCGTTTGTGTTGGGGTCAGTGTCTTAATGAACTATATATATTCTAATTACGAGACACTCACGTGAGAGGAGGTTTGCGTCGAGTGTTTGTTGGAGTACGACGCATAGGATTAATGATGGCGGGTATTGAAGTGCCTCCGTCGAGCGAGATACTGTAAGGTCAGCAAGGGTTCAATATTGAAGACTCGATGTTTGCACAATGATGTGGCTACCCAAGTGTACATTGCGTGTGTAGTGATGAGTAGATGTGATGTTGGTAACTCGTATGGTTGGTCTCTGGTCTGGGCCTTAAAGGTCAGGAGGTTGAGTGCCAGGTTCGTCATACCCAGGTGTCGTTCTGTCGTGGCTCAAAGAGTTAGTAACCATGACACAGACACCATAGCCAACAGGATTTTGTCAATTCAAGTGCAACTTTATTTACATTCTAATTGTTAAGTCATCATCATCATCATCATCTCCCTTCACTATATCTCACACCTTCAGTGCTGTCACCTCCCCAGCCGGCGCCGCACTGCTCAGGTGAGGCCCTCTGCCAACAGCGAGTGACACCTTAGACGATTGTGACGAGTGCAGAGAGAGAGAGAGAGAGAGAGAGAGAGAGAGAGAGAGAGAGAGAGAGAGAGAGAGAGAGTCACATCAGTAATACTACAATACCGTTGGGAGGGACTTAATTTTTCAGTTGCACTCCACTGCCTTTGATATGTCGCTGCTAATTTCAGACATCCGCATCCTGACAGACCCAGTTCCTTCACTAGAGAGACAGAACGGCCGTACCCTCACGCTTCCTCCTAGCCACAGGCACACATATGCCCTCCTGTCCCTCACCGTCCTTGTACTTACGGCCAAGCAGTGGCGCACTGCTCTACCCACGGCACCAGTTGAGCCATTATGTACCCCCCCAGCAGGATCGTGCCTTCTTAGTCATGCCCCTTGTATAGTGGGCCAGACCGGGCTATTCTGGTCATTCCAGTGTATGTATAGCCAGACTTGGTCAGACGGTTGAGGCCAAGCCAGGGCTGTCTTATCTAGCCTCTACCGGCTTCGTCCAGTCCTTACCTGGCTACCTGATGTTTACCCCTCCCCTGCAGCCACAGCTCCTGCACTGCTGCGACGTACAGCTGGTTCAGTGTTCCCAATACTCTCACTTCGCCTATATTCTTCCACACGCGGGATTGTCATCATGTTGCTGTGATTATGCAACTCATTCATGATCCCTTGTAGATCCATTGAGAGGAAAGTCTTTCAAGGAAGCCTCGAGCGCTAGCCGGGCAGTGGGTGCTGGAAACCCCTCACCCAGTCAAGCTGTTCCCAGAAGTCGTCTGCTAATGCGTCATTTTCGTTGGGAGATTTGTATTTTAACTCCTATTTCTGTAGGTATTCCAATATTTAATGTTTTCTTATTTTCATCGTTGATGATTCCCTGTGATTTCAGTTTTTCCCCTCACTTTCGTGCGTAGATATTTCATCCTGGGATTATTTTTACGCTGTTGAGTTTGTAAGCCAAGCCACGTACCACTTCAAGGAACTCGTTAGCCGGAGAGTTGCCACATCGTCATTAAAAACGTAACCATATCCCCCCTCCATTATTAAATCTTGCTGTTTGCGATCCATCATGTAGTTGATCGATATCCACTTTGGTGTTCATTAAAACAAATGTCTGTCATTTTGTCTCAAAAATTGATGGACTTGGTGAGAAATGAGAAGCAGAGAGAGAGATGG
The DNA here is from genome assembly GCF_036320965.1 of Panulirus ornatus. Classification (NCBI taxonomy): domain Eukaryota; kingdom Metazoa; phylum Arthropoda; class Malacostraca; order Decapoda; family Palinuridae; genus Panulirus; species Panulirus ornatus. The sequence goes on from NC_092226.1 coordinate 43,673,150, forward strand.
CTGGAGGCGATGTTGGTATCGGAGGTCGTGTTGGCAACGTTGACTGGTCCGGTCCAAGCGGCTGGCTCTCAGAGTGTAGGCGGCCCACTGCTGCTGCTGCTGCTCCGTCAGCCGTTGCTTATTGCTTGCCAGTAGTTTTTTGTGTCGGTCTTCATTGGTGCTTTGTGGGTCGCTTCTTTCCTCTTCCCCTTTTTCTGCTATTGTTGGCTGGTGTCTTCTGTTGATCTTCCTCGTGACTTCTTTTTCTTTAATTCGTTCTTTGGCAGAAACTGTGTTGTTTACCAAGACCGGGCCGTCTGTTTTGGTTCTTGATGGTATGTCTTGTTATCCTCTCTGACTTTTCCTTCTTGGATATCATTCTGAATATTTTTCTATTTTATGTTTACAGTGTTTATCTGTTTCATTACCTATAGGTTGCTGGTCTTTGATGCTTCTTGTTTACCATTCGGGGGGGAGGGGGTCTGGAGTACGACACAAGACCATGAATGGTGGTAGTTCCAACAAGTGGTTCTCGTTAACGCTCTTCGGTGTCTTCTTAGTACGCCTCGTTATAGGGATGGTTAACATGCCTTACTATTTGGACAGTGACTTCGACCCGTATGATGGCCATTAATTGCGTGGATCTGAAGTCTTATTATAGAATTGTTTTCCTTGTATTCTTTCTTGGAGTAGATTAACTATGAATGTTTCTTTTTTTTTTTAGTGGATCTCCTGTTAATCTTATATCCAAAGTGATGACGTCTCTACCGTGTGGTTAGTCTATGTGTATGGATGCATCTATGGTGTGTGATTAAAGTGTCTTGACTGGCCCTCCCCTCACAGTATACCATCAGTAACCGCTCCATCACTTCACAAGAACAGCCTCACTCTACTGTTCTTACCTTCCTAAACACATTGAATGTGGAATAATCTGATACGATGTCCCATAATTTAGTGCACCTGTTATTTTATTATCCAGTCGTTATCTATGTATAACCGAGAGACAGATATTGATCACTGGATGATGTGTGTGTGTGTGTGTGTGTGTGTGTGTGTGTGTGTGTGTGTGTGTGTTTGTGTGTGTGTTTGTGTGTGTGTGTGTGTGTGTGTGTGTGTGTGTGTGTGTGTGTGTGTGTGTGTGTGTGTGTGTGTGTGTGTGTGTGTGTGTGTGTGTGTTAGAGATTGGCCAAATGTAATCCTGGCACGGGCTCATGTCAGTGACAGCCTGATCTGTCGTGTGTGTGGTCTCTGGGTAGCATTACTGGCAGAGATCGCACGTGTTTAGCTTGAAGTGTGTTGGGTTGTGTTAGGTGGTGGATGATGTGTACAAGATGTGCTGCACATGATTTGTTGATTAACTCTTGTAATGGAAAATAAGCAATAGGATAAATTTTGTGCACCATTGTACATAAAAGAAGTAGATTTATTAATCTTTTATCATATACAGATAGATTTATTGAGAGGGAGACTTATCTTCGAAATACTTATTATAAATGGAGAAAATATTTTATTCTAGATTTAATGAGTCAACATTTCAGCGTAGTCGCTAAAGAAAACCTGAAGCAGAATTTGAGGTTAGTAAATTTGTAATAAGATGATTAAATATATGACTAATTGGATAATGTGGAGAGAAGAGGATCTAAGGTGTGTTAAAGAGCAAGCTAATGTGTGGAGAATGCTTAGGTCATGTTACAAAGATTGTAACATTGAAGGTACAGTTAGTATGGCACAGGGGTTAATGAAACACGTATTCCACAGAGATGGCACAGCTCTAATGATGGGAGATGCTAAATACAGGCTGAGGGGAAATTGAACACAGTGAGTCATGCAGACACAAGTCATAAGGGTGTGTACTGGAATGTGTCTTGCATCAGCGTGTCACTGAAGAGACCAGAATCATAGGGTCTGGTGTATCATAACTATATCATCTTATCATCACCCATAAAACCGTTTATGATGCGCCAGCTGGAATATTGTGGTCAAATAATGATAAACTTTTCATTGTGTGGTAAATGAAGACTAAGAATAAATAGATTCAGGCTGAAAGATGGCGTTATCATGGAAACTACGGTGAAATAAAACGTTTCTTGAAGAAGATAAATGAAGAAATGGAGGTTATTAAAGATGATTCAGGTCATTATGGTGGAGGATTTTGTGAGATGTACAGTGCTTCAGTGGGGACCTACAACGTTACTCTTGCCTGCCAACACTTGAAGGGTGAGGACAATGGTTAAACATATTAGGGTAAGGGAGGAAGAACAGAGAACCTCTAGAAATAATGTTGTGAACAGAGCAGAAGATGACCCAAAGCTAACATAAATTCATGAGGAACAACTTGTCAGCTAATCAGACTGAAGGATTCATAGAAAATAATAGTAGAGAATGATGTAAAGATGGTCGAGGAGGAGAGCTTTAAAAATGTTTTGGCTATAGAAGACGCTATAGCCCCAACACTTTAAGGTAGAATGGGGAGGTGTTCTTGAAAAATATTGAACTAAATAGAAAGGACGCTAGAATATTCAAGAGTATGCTCAGTGCACATGATCTTGAAAAAAATCTTCATATATACTGTTGAAGGATGCAGGTCACTTGAATATTCACTTGACGTGTTATATAGATTGTCGCTGGAGGAAGGTAAAGTGCCAGGGAAGTAGAAGATGTCAAATGTCATGTGTGTGTGTGTGTGTGTGTGTGTGTGTGTGTGTGTAGGTTAAGAAAGTAGAATGGTTAACCTACCCGAGAGTTGATCATTGTAGTATAGCTTCTCTCTGGGTTGTGAGGCTCCGTGGGATGCTCCATGTGTGTGGCTCGTGTCACCTGCCATATTCCTTGTGCTGCTTCTCTTGTGTATGTTCCATCCACTTTTATGTTGTCTTAGATGCTAGTCTTCAACATATTCAGTGTGTGGCCATTTTTCATAAATGATGAATCGCACTGCCTTATCTTGTCCTCTGCAGCAGCATCATACGTGATTAGGAGGAGGGGTGAGAGGAAAATGTGGGAAGAACTGCAAGAAAAAGATTGTTATCTCCTGAGGAGAAAAAAAGACACGAGTCATGCAAAGAGATGTAGGCAAAGCCTTCGACAGTGTGAAGGAACCTCGTCCAGTATGAACTATCACAGCTTGACATACCAGAAATTAAACGAGACATTACTGTGTCATTTCTCATCAAGAACACCGCCGCAGTTTACATTACAACAGCAACGTGACCAGAATTTACATTACTAATCAAGGTTCCACAAGGTAGCGTTCTCTCACCAACAGTATTTGCTGACATAGTTTTGCCTCTCCTGGAGGTGCCAGTAACTTGCAGACTGGTAAGGCTGCTTCACATTGTGCAGTGTGGTATACCACCGAGTCTTGGATGGTCTGATGTTTTACAGCTCCTCTGGTCACATCCGATTCCCCTCCATTCATATGTGTCGCTAGGTTTCGTTTTCCCCGTCACCACAGTTCATGCTTCTTAACATTTTCGTGTTACTTTTGTGGCTAGTGAGTCTGCATGTTCTTTGATTTTACAAGGTTGGGGAAGTGTGATGTTGGAAGCGACTGTGTGGTGTCGTCTGAGTAAATGACACCATGGTCGCGCTCCCATCTGGAGGAGGAGGAACACCTGCTGTATAGGGTAATGGTAATTGGTGACAGGACGTTATTGTGCGACCTCGCCCAGTAATGGAAATTGTGGCGAAGCTGCTGTGTTTGTGATTAATGCGGTGGTGCTCGCGTCGAGGAAGTTACACAGTAATCCATCAGTTGATTTCTGGTATGCCTAGATGTCACGCTATGTACCGTGGCACGCTCGTTCAAACTTGGTCGATGGTTTTACGTCCCCATGTATGACTGTGCAGATGGTGATTGCCGTTTTCCCCTGACGTGATTGACATGTCGGAGGTGGAGCCTCTCTCCCTCTGGCAGCCTTACTGACTGTCGTTATGGAGGTGGGGTTTTTTTCTAGGTGTCATCATAATCTGAGATGGTAATAAGTTCCTGGTTCTGGTAACACTGTTACCCTGGCTTCCTGGAATCTAGGGAAGTTGCCTGAGATGATGATGGCGCTGAGGATGTTGAGGAACTAAGGAAGGTCTCGTGATGGCAACATAGTAATGTCAACCACGTCTGTTTGACTTTCGTGTGGCTGTGATATCGTTTTCATGATGGCCCGCCGTAGTTCTGATGCGTGTGTTCGTTGTCATTAAGCGATCAGAGGTCAGTTGAAGTAAGTCTTACGTCCTGTTCTCAGGTGCCAGCAGGGAACATTACCTCTCTTTGTTTTGGCTAAACATCCTGTTATAGTTTTGTCCACAGACTCAGCCTGATCCTGGCCCCATCCCCCCTCTAACAGCTTGTTATCCTCCCATCTGTGTGTCTGATGTTATGCTTTTTCTTTTAGCACAATGTCTTTACTCGTATTTTATTCATGGAATATTAACAAAGTGCTCTGAATTTCCTTGATCTCATTTCTGTTCGGTTTTGTTCCAAGGGCAAGAAAAAAGTTTGTGTTCTTAGTAATAAATTACTTTTAGTCTTCTTTTTGCGAAACTGAGGTGGATGTCTCGCCGCTATACTGCTCTCATCGCTCTACCTCCTGTGTTGAGCAGGAGCAGGGAAGTCTCTACCTCCTGTGTTAAGCAGGAGCAGGGAAGTCTGTACTCCCTGTGTTGAGCAGGAGTAGGGAAGTCTCTACCTCCTGTGTTGAGCAGGAGCAGGGAAGTCTGTACCTCCTGTGTTGTTTTATTCCCTCATCTCTTCCACGTCACAGTAAAACATGACATCATTCGCTCTATTACGTAATTGATTTCCATTATGATAATGACATATCTTACTGCATACTTCATATATTCATAAACTTTTTTCTCAGTTTCATTTTTTGTCACATTGTTCATGTAGTATGTGCCTGATGAACCTTTCCTGCAGAGTTGATGGACTTGATGATGATTTGGAAGAATACATTTTGGTAGGAATATATTAATTGACTACAAGATACGAGGTGAGCGTCCATTACATTCTAAACATCCTTACATTTTAAGTGTACTCTGTGTCATTCCTGTCTTTGTAACAGCCTGTCACACATCCCAGCCTTACCTACCAAGTATATTGCATGTAAGATTGTCACATTACATACATTACATCACACATCTCAAGGTATGTGCCATCATGTCACACATCCTTGTCTGTGTTATGTTACGTCACACTCTCTAGTACCATTTGTTTCATATTTCTCATGCTGTTACAGTATGTTATGTTACGTCACACTCACCGGTGCCATTTGTTTCCTATTTCTCTTGCTGTTACAGTATGTTATACATGTATCGCCTTGGTATGTAATATCACACGTCCGTATCACCTTACCATTAAGATTGTCTTGGGTCAGCAGGTAAGGCCACATGCGTCAGGAAGTGTTACGCTGGGTAACACTGGATGGTGGTGTTACGCTGGGTAACACTGGATGGTGGTGTTACGCTGGGTAACACTGGATGGTGGTGTTACGCTGGGTAACACTGGATGGTGGTGTTACGCTGGGTAACACTGGATGGTGGTGCGTATCTGTGTCATACATGCGGCATCTGATTACCACGTTACCCCGTTGTTGGGCATTGTCTTCACCACATTGTTCATACTGCCGACATTCCTGCTGTGACTAAATGATCTGTAGGCCATCGTGATGGCAGGTACAGGCATCAAAGTTAATTCAGTTTCAGTATAACAGCAAGAACAACAACAGCAACAAGTTAGATCAGCACCAAAGAACAACAACACTAAGGATGGTGACGCAAGCAGGAAGTAAACAACAACAACAACAAAACAGCAACATCAACAGCAAGAACAAAAACAGTTAACATGAGCGATAGATAATGTGTGTGTGTGTGTGTGTGTGTGTGTGTGTGTGTGTGTGTGTATGTGTGTGTGTGTGTGTGTGTGTGTGCGTCGTCATTACTGGACCCGGGTAAATGTTGGATGGTGTGATGTGAGAAGGTTGAGGTGCACCACCTGATGACGCCATTGTCCTGACACTTTTAAAAACCAGGACGTTTACGGCGGTCAGCCTTCTCGACTGGGGAAAGGAAGCAACTGCATTCTTCTCCTGCACGAGTTAGTGAAGGTGTTCCTCGTCGTCGTTGTTGTCGTCGTCGTCGTCGTTGTCGTCGTTGTTGTCTTCGTCGTCGTGTCGTCGTCTTCGTCGTCGTCGTTGTCGTCTTCGTCGTCGTCGTCGTCGTCGTTGTCGTCTTCGTCGTCGCCGTCGTCGTTGTCGTCGTCGTTGTCGTCTTCGTCGTCGTCGTCGTTGTCGTCTTCGTCGTCGTCGTGTCGTCTTCGTCGTCGCCGTCGTCTTCGTCGTCGTTGTCGTCTTCGTCGTCGTTGTCGTTGTCGTCTTCGTCGTCGTCGTTGTCGTCTTCGTCGTCGCCGTCGTCTTCGTCGTCGTTGTCGTCGCCGTCGTCGTCGGTGTCGAACTTGTTCTGAAATAAGACAAAAAAAAACACGGAGAAATGTCTTTTGTAGAGAGGCGTGATGTGACCATACAACCACAGTGTGAAGGGTCATGATGCCATGTTCACACTCACAGTATTGACACTCACATGCTGAGACTTATACATGATCATCCTGGCTGAGACTTATACATGATCATCCTGGCTGAGACTTATACATGATCATCCTGGCTGAGACTTATACATGATCATCCTGGCTGAGACTTATACATGATCATCCTGGCTGAGACTTATACATAATCATCCTGGCTGAGACTTATACATGATCATCCTGGCTGAGACTTATACATGATCATCCTGGCTGAGACTTATACATGATCATCCTGGCTGAGACTTATACATGATCATCCTGGCTGAGACTTATACATGATCATCCTGGCTGAGACTTATACATGATCATCCTGGCTGAGACTTATACATGATCATCCTGGCTGAGGCTTATACATGATCATCCTGGCTGAGACTTATACATGATTATCCTGGCTGAGACTTATACATGATCATCCTGGCTGAGACTTATACATGATCATCCTGGCTGAGACTTATACATGATCATCCTGGCTGAGACTTATACATGATCATCCTGGCTGAGACTTATACATGATCATCCTGGCTGAGACTTATACATGATCATCCTGGCTGAGACTTATACATGATCATCCTGGCTGAGACTTATACATGATCATCCTGGCTGAGACTTATACATGATCATCCTGGCTGAGGCTTATACATGATCATCCTGGCTGAGACTTATACATGATCATCCTGGCTGAGGCTTATACATGATTATCCTGGCTGAGGCTTATACATGATTATCCTGGCTGAGACTTATACATGATCATCCTGGCTGAGGCTTATACGTGATCATACTGGCTGAGGCTTATACATGATTATCCTGACTGAGACTTATACATGATCATCCTGGCTGAGACTTATACGTGATCATCCTGGTTTAGGCTTGTACATGATCATCCTAGCTGAGGCTTATAGATAATCATCCTGGCTGAGACTTATACATGATCATCCTGGCTGAGACTTATACATGATCATCCTGGCTGAGACTTATACATGATCATCCTGGCTGAAACTTATACATGATCATCCTGGCTGAGTCTTATGCATGATCATCCTGGCTGAGACTTATGCATGATCATCCTGGCTGAGACTTATGCATGATCATCCTGGCTGAGTCTTATGCATGATCATCCTGGCTGAGTCTTATGCATGATCATCCTGGCTGAGACTTATGCATGATCATCCTGGCTGAGACTTATGCATGATCATCCTGGCTGAGTCTTATGCATGATCATCCTGGCTGAGTCTTATGCATGATCATCCTGGCTGAGACTTATGCATGATCATCCTGGCTGAGTCTTATGCATGATCATCCTGGCTGAGGCTTGTACATGATCATCCTGGCTGAGACTTATGCATGATCATCCTGGCTGAGACTTATACGTGATCATCCTGGTTTAGGCTTGTACATGATCATCCTAGCTGAGGCTTATAGATAATCATCCTGGCTGAGACTTATACATGATCATCCTGGCTGAAACTTATACATGATCATCCTGGCTGAGTCTTATGCATGATCATCCTGGCTGAGTCTTATGCATGATCATCCTGGCTGAGACTTATGCATGATCATCTTGGCTGAGGCTTGTACATGATCATCCTGGCTGAGGCTTGTACACGATCATCCTGGCTGAGACTTATGCATGATCATCCTGGCTGAGACTTATGCATGATCATCCTGGCTGAGGCTTGTACACGATCATCCTGGCTGAGACTTATACATGATCATCCTGGCTGAAACTTTTACATGATCATCCTGGCTGAGACTTATACATGATCATCCTGGCTGAGACTTATGCATGATCATCCTGGCTGAGGCTTGTACATGATCATCCTGGCTGAGGCTTGTACACGATCATCCTGGCTGAGACTTGTACATGATGATCGTGCTAGCTGGACCTGGCTCAGGCCTGTACGTAATGATCCCAGAAGCACCTGCCTCAAACGTACTTGTACGTGATGATGTTAGCTGTACAGGACACGTGATGATTCCAGTTGGAGCAAGATATAATGCTGTGTATTCGTTAAATGTTATCATGAATTGTACACTTTCGTCAGCATACTACGAATATGTACATTTACAGTGACGACGAATATAGGAATCCCCGCCAGACGAAGCAGAAGACATGTGGGAGCTCTCTGCTCCCACGTAAACACCATGACCCTCTCCAGGAGACTGGCATGGAATTTAGATGCAAGAGACATTTGGCAACATCAGAGCAACGTTGACATCGTCAGGTCAGGTCAGGTCAGGTCACGTGAGCTGAGGTGCTGTTCTGGGGCAAGATGCCCACATGAGATGCCCCCAGAGCTTATGATGGGTCATATGACCAAACCTGATCAGTTGACACATGTCTTTCGTATCCAGTTTCGTGCGGGTCTGGGGACCATCATCACGTTCATGAGACCAGGAATTCTCGTGAAACTGAGAGAATTATGATATCGGTTCAGTGTTTGAAAAGTTCGTGTTATCACCTATTCCTTTCCCAGGTGATATAGAGATAGATAGATAGGTAGATGGATGGTTATATCTTTGTAAGCTGATGAAGACCATACAGCATCTACTCTCCTGATTTTGTATATCACTTGAATAGACGCAGACTTACAGTACAAAACAATGACCATTGTGTCCCCTGCGCGACATTTATGTCTGTACCATGATTCATCACCCCAACTGTTATTATGTATCGTGTAAGATTAAGTTCAGAATTATAGGTAATGAAACAGGCAGCGATGTATACTGGCAGTGTCCCTCCTGTTGTTTGGGAACAGTGTAATGGAACTCCTGGTTGAGTGTACACACTGTCACATTCTCCAGGGCATTTCTCGAGGTCCGAGCACGTGAGGGCAGCTGTGAACCATTTACCGTGACTTCCACACCCCCAGCTCGTGATATAATGGTGCTTCTTCAGAGGTACATGGTCTGCAGTGGTTCCCATAGTGCATTACAGTTTCTCCACCAACCCTTGTGTCTGGAAGTTTTGCAGAGGGAATGAGACACAGATCTTAGACGTGTCCTCTTGGGTAGTTAGTCTTCCTCACATGCTGGAACTATAATGACCCGGTAGAAAGGTATATTGCCAGTGGTCGTGCCTTTCCTTGCAAATAGGTGTTGTGGTTCTTTCTTACATTAAGCACAAAGGATCGCTTTATAACTCCTGAAGATTAGGTGTTCTCAGGTGTGCATCAGGGAGATTCGAAGCTGTTCACCACATCATCATGTGTTTGCCAGACCATCCAGGCTGGCCTCTTGCCACTAACGTTAAGGGAGGACACAGTGTCACCTTGTGGGGTGTAGAACTATGACAGGTGGTCAGGCAACGTGACCTGTCAAGCCCCAAAGCTCCGGTGATATCATAAGCAGCAAGAAAGCGGAAATTTTCCCCTGCACCTAAGGCCATTTTGATTTTGGGTGTTTTCTTAGGTGAAAGCAGCATCTGCTAGCAAAAAAGTCAACATTTTTGAACAAAATCTTCTGACACCACTTTTATGGCATCAGACGTGTGTGAGACCGTCCTGGTGTCAGGCTTCATGTTAACAAGGCTGTGATCCTGTAATGTCATTGGAGTGATGACAGAGAAGTCTTTCGTCATACGTGCTGATGATTAATTTGTCACTCTCAGTGATGACAACAATGTGTTCTGCCAGAACTTTAAATGAGTCGCTCTCGTATTATCAGTAAGACGAGAGGATTCCTGAATGTTTCTTAGGGTCGACATGTTCCTTCTAACTCTTCTCACCACTTTACCTTTTTTCTCTCTTTTGTAGTTACTTTCAAGGCATTGCCTTGTATATATTTTAAACATATATATATATATATATATATATATATATATATATATATATATATATATATATATATATATATATATATATTTAACTTTCTTAAAGAGGAAACAGAAGAAGGAGTCACGCGGGGAGTGCTCATCTTCCTCGAAGGCTCAGATTGGGGTGTATAAATGTGTGTGGATGTAACCAAGATGTGAAAAAAGGAGAGATAGGTAGTATGTTTGAGGAAAGGAACCTGGATGTTTTGGCTCTGAGTGAAACGAAGCTCAAGGGTAAAGGGGAAGAGTGGTTTGGGAATGTCTTGGGGAATAAAGTCAGGGGTTAGTGAGAGGACAAGAGCAAGGGAAGGAGTAGCACTACTCCTGAAACAGGAGTTGTGGGAGTACGTGATAGAGTTAATAAAGTAAACTCTAGATTGATATGGGTAAAACTGAAAGTTGATGGAGAGAGATGGGTGATAATTGTGCATATGCACCCGGGCATGAGAAGAAAGATCATGAGAGGCACAAGACCGGGTTATAGTGATGGGTGATTTGAAGGCAAGGGTGAGTAATGTGGCAGTTGAGGGAATAATTGGTATACATGGGGTGTTCAGTGTTGTAAATGGAAATGGTGAAGAGCTTGTAGATTTATGTGCTGAAAAAGGACTGGTGATTGGGAATACCTGGTTTAAAAAGCGAGATATACATAAGTATACTTATGTAAGTAGGAGAGATGGCCAGAGAGCGTTATTGGATTATGTGTTAATTGATAGGCGCGCGAAGGAGAGACTTTTGGTTGTTAATGTGCTGAGAGGGACAACTGGAGGGATGTCTGATCATTATCTTGTGGAGGCGAAGGTGAAGATTTGTATGGGTTTTCAGAAAAGAAGAGAGAATGTTGGGGTGAAGAGAGTGGTGAGAGTAAGTGAGCTTGGGAAGGAGACTTGTGTGAGGAAGTACCGGGAGAGACTGAGTACAGAATGGAAAAAGGTGAGAACAAAGGAGGTAAGGGGAGTGGGGGGGGGGGGGGGGGATGGGATGTATTTAGGGGAGCAGTGATGGCTTGCGCAAAAGATGCTTGTGGCATGAGAAGCGTGGGAGGTGGGTTGATTAGAAAGGGTAGTAAGTGATGGGATGAAGAAGTAAGATTATTAGTGAAAGAGAAGAGAGAGGCATTTGGACGATTTTTGCAGGGAAAAAATGGAAATGAGTGAGAGATATATAAAAGAAAGAGGCAGGAGGTCAAGAGAAAGATGCAAGAGCGTATCATTAAATTTTAGGGAGAATAAAAAGATGTTCTGGAAGGAGGTAAATAAAGTACGTAAGACAAGGGAGCAAATGGGAACTTCAGTGAAGGGGGCTAATGGGGAGGTGATAACAAGTAGTGATGATGTGAGAAGGAGATGGAGTGAGTATTTTGAAGGTTTGTTGAGTGTGTTTGATGATAGAGTGACAGATATAGGGTGTTTTGGTCGAGGTGGTGTGCAAAGTGAGAGGGTTAGGGAGAATGATTTGGTAAACAGAGAAGAGGTAGTAAAAGCTCTGCGGAAGATGAAAGCCGGCAAGGCAGCGGGTTTGGATGGTATTGCATTGGAACTTATTAAAAAAGGGGGTGACCGTATTGTTGATTAGTTGGTGAAGTTATTCAGTGTATCTATGACTCATGGTGAGGTGCCTGGGGATTGGCGGAATGCGTGCATAGTGCCATTGTACAAAGGCAAAGGGGATAAGAGTGAGTGCTCAAATTACAGAGGTATAAGTTTGTTGAGTATTCCTGGTAAATTATATGGGAGGGTATTGATTGAGAGGTTGAAGGCATGTACAGAGCATCAGATTGAGGAAGAGCAGGGTGGTTTCAGAAGTGGTAGAGGATGTGTGGATCAGGTGTTTGCTTTGAAGAATGTATGTAAGAAATACTAAGAAAAGCCAATGGCTTTGTATGTAGCATTTATGGATCTGGAGAAGGCATTAAGAAGGTATTAATGTATATATGGTGTGGGAGGCAAGTTGTTAGAAGCAGTGAAAAGTTTTCATCGAGAATGTAAGGCATGTGTACGTGTAGGAAGAGAGGAAAGTGATTGGTTCTCAGTGAATGTAGGTTTGTGGTTGTTTATATATGTATATGTATATATATATATATATATATATATATATATATATATATATATATATATATATGTATATATATATATATATATATATATATATATATATATATATATATATATATATATATATATATATATATATATATTTTTTTTAGCGTCCAATTCTTGTTTGTTCACATACGGTAGAAAGCATCTGTTGCCTAAGTAGCAAAGGTCTTGGTTGTGCCTCCATCAAGAACTGTGTTATCATCTACCGGGCAGTCATCACTAGCCACAGCTAGATCTATATACAAATACCTTATGTCTGTTTATAACATTTCTGTTCACATCCAGCAGCAAGATAAAGATATCATTCACCCTACAACAAGGGCGAAATATTTTAGAACGTAATTTTATGTGTAGTATGACTTTAAATTCTTTTTTAATGTAAAAGATAAGGCAACACTGCCGTCTGTGATAAGATGAATATTCGTTGAAGACTAAGAACACAGTTCCATGAGAAAAGTATGTATCACAACCACTACCAGACAAACCACTCTGTACGTACATCATATATGTGCAGTACATCAACGTTGGATCTCATATACAACACAAGCTGCTCATACAAATACTTCTGAAAATGCGGGATTTATATCCTGTTATATCTCCACATCTGAAACCGTTCAAGGTGTCCCAGAGAACAGCTGTAGAGGGTTCCATGCTGGTGACAAACATTGCACAGGACCTCAGGAAAACATCACGTATCCGCTGGACTATTTCGTCTTATAAGAGACAACACGAGGATCACATCACATTGCAGGCATCATCAAGCCCTTTAGGGCTGCTTTGAGATCACACTTCGCGTGATGGTTGAGATACTAGTTCAACTGACGGGAATAGCAGTGAACTCCCTCATGACCTCATCTTCCAGTGTACACAGCTGTCACAGCATAACTGATGACCACACTCTCACCTCTCAAACGGGCACACCAGCAGTGGGAGTCGCGAGCAACACTATATTCCACACACACCCACTCCTGTGGCTTTCTACAGACCAACTAATCGTTCAGAAACGAAAGCAAGCAGAAATAGGTATCATCTCCAATAACTTAGTAATAAAGATAATTCATCATAACGTGCAACACTGAGCAAACAGACGTTTTGACCTTATAAACTCATACAGGATGGAAAAACCAGATGTTGACGTTGTTCTAATTAACAGCCGTGGTGTCTCAAGCAACACACCAATCAAGATATGGTACTACCCAGCACAGTAGGCAGTTACACACAGGATTGGTTATAGCCGTTGGTTGTATTCTGACACTTTATCAGTAAAGATAATGACTTCAAACTCATTGTTGATACACCCTATAGCCCGACAGGTGATGTCTTATATTACCACATTACTACAACCTTAGGGTACCAGAACCAGCCTATGTTATCGGCGATTTCAGTGCTAGACATACAAACCTCAGACACCCTACTACAAACACCACCACAGTCAGAAATATGATAATATGATATTTGGCGCTAACCACCTGAGGACAAACTTCCCATCATTTATGGGTCACTCAGTCGTGACCACACCGGATATAATACTTGGAAATGGGAAAACCTACCACAATATCCACGTTAGACTTGGTGACCTCACGAGCAGCGGTCACATGCCATCATAGTCACTGTATCAACGCTCAGAACCTCCTTATTCACGGTACACAACGACTGGCTACTGAAAAAGTCACCTGGAACCTGTTCATGTAAACAGTCAACATAGATCTCTCCCAGTACCTACCTTGAAGAGAAGCAGTTTGATGAACAACACACTGGACAGGTTGTATGAAGTCATCATCAACTCTTTAGTCAGCTGCAGTCACCATCATCAGACACAAGACATTATCATACCCTCCTCCCACACAAGAGATGACAGAAACTAAACACCGTTTCACCAGTATCCTACAATGCGCTACCTCCCATGACTGGACATATGCACTAAACCAACATTGTGAACACCTCCAGCAAACCTTAATGGGAAAGGCAAGAGAACAACTTAACCTGCACTAGGAAAATACCATCACCTCCTTAGGTCAGAAATATAGTGACCTAAAGAGTCAGACGCTTACAAGGGGATCCCAGAGGTAACCTCAAATATCTGAAAGTCAGTAGACAATATTGATGATCATGAAGTTATGGCAACAGAATTCATGAACGCATGGGAAACAGTCTTCAAGATTGTGCTTGAAGGAAACAGATTGTATAATCAAGATGATGAAAAGGAATATGACGTGGGACAGAGAAAGAACCATCCCACACCACACTTTAGCCTTAGCCCGACTGGTCCTCAACAACTACTTTTCACTGGCAGTTGACTTTCCGGAACTTTGTTCAGCCATCTAGAATACCAAGAACTCAGTCCCGGGAAAATTGAAATAGATAAGAGACAAAGCAGCATGTTACCTCCAAAAGGACTTCAGTATCTTCTCAGCTTTTGCATTGCTGTGCTAAGCACAGGATGCTTCCCTAAAGGTTCAGAAAGGCCAGAGGAACAATGACACTAGAATCAAGACTACCAGAAACAGACCATAAGAAGTACCGCCTCATGTTCTTCCTAGAAGACCCAGGAAACTTTCTGAGAGAAATATAAACCTTAGGTCAGTAGGACACCTGGAGAACAACAGCCCAAATTGATGCAGCTTCCGGAAAGGTAGAAGCATGACCTCAGCAGTTGCGATTGCAGCATAAGAACTGCAGATTTTCAGAGGACAAGGAATAAATTGCACATTTATACAAAGAGCCTCGACAAAGTGGGCTAACAGCCTACAGATATCAAGACTAATGTGCAACTTTCTAAACCGGCGAACCACACACATCATCTCTAGGCCGTTACCCAGATTCCTTCTAGTAATCGTGGTACCCCAGGGCAGCTTCCTTGCTTCAACACTGTTCATAAATTACGTAGCTGACATTTCCCCATCAGCTGACGCCATGAGCATGGACATCTAAGCCGATTACGCCTCGCAAATAGTTGTCTGGAACAGCTCTCTCTCAGAACTTACTCGTTTATTTCAGTCATAGGTAACCATACTCAGCAGATTCGAAAATAACTGGATGATTAAAGCAAGCATAAACAAATTTACTTCATTGGCCCTCAGGGAAGTAAATCCAACAGTATAATTATAGAAGGAATGAAGATAGCACACGAGAAGAGCTGCCAAAGGATATCAACTAGAGATCAACACAAGGAAAGCGACCCTGACCAGTCTGTACAGATTCTGGCACCTTCCAGACACCACCTGGTCAAGACCATGATAAATCCTGTCTTAACCTACTTAACAATACCAACATTCCTCGCCTCCACATCACGCGTGCTGAAGTAAGAGAGGATACAAAACTAGGGTCTAAGCTCCGTCGCAGAGGAAAACTGTTTATATACTGAATACATTACAGAACAGCAGAAATATCTAAAGATTATACCAGTCGGTTCACACCTCAGAGTAACAGCTCAGAAAGTATGGCGGAGACTTGAGGACAACGATGGTACAAACTGCAGACAAATACGAAGTCTCGCCAACAGTGCAGATTTGGAACACCTTTGCTTCCCTCGAAGCCTCAGAGCACTCAGAGAGGCTCCAATCATCCATCAGTGTGCACAATGAACAATGTTTAGCTTAGTTTAGCGAGTCTCATTTTAGAGACGAAAAGGTACAACATGAATACAACGACACCGCCAGTCTCCTTAGGGATAAAAACAAGGCACCAAAAACATGCTCCCAGATTATCAGCTACTTGCATCCAAACGCCTACACCAGTTACCTGTACACACTTCTGTTGTGTCTTCCGTTTCAATCTCTTTCTCTACTGTCCCACCTCTTTTCCCTCCCCTCTAAACGCCTTGATAAAATAAAAAATGAAAAAGGTCTTTTACCCTCACAGTCCCGCATTCGCACTCTTCCTGAGCCACGCACTACCTCACCCACACACTCCCCAGGCCACATACTACCTTAGCCACACACTCCCTCAGCCACACACTCCCTCAGCCACACACTCCCTCAGCCATAAACGACATTGTCGAACAGTAGACACAAATTCTTATGTTTCGTAACAGCACCGCCAACACGACGACGACGACCACCACCACCACCAGCGGAGGCGGCGGCGGCGGTAGCACCACCTTGGTCCAGCGGTGTGCCGCCGCCTCCCACTGAGAGAGAGAGAGAGAGTGTGGCTTCGAGTAGTTCCTGGAACCAGCCAGCCCGGTACCACCTCCTGTGGCTCTACTCCCTCCTGCCACCATTACACTGCGTATCCTCCTCCTCCTCCCCTAGCCAACCTTCTCTGACCCGTCCTCACTGGGTGTCGCACGTCACACGACACCCTAGTCACCCTCAGTAATAGACGGTATAAGAAGTCACGTCATTTGTTACCAATCACAACATTGCCTCCTGCACACTGCTGACCTTTTATTTCACACACACACACACACACACACACACACACACACACACACACACACACACACACACACACACACGCACGCACGTCAGCCTTGTTTGGTCAGGAGTGTTTAATGTTGGTGGTGTGTGGCGCGGACCCTGTGACAAGATCTGTTCTGTTCGTATAATGATCATCATGTCGCTAATGTCATCCTGGTTGGTATGAATGTATGGCATTTGTCACCATTTGGACAGGGCTTAGCAATAATCTAAACCGTTACGTCATAACTGACACAAAATGTCTACGTCTCCTCGCTCATTCTTCTATCTCTCCTTACGATGTGATCATTAAACAAAAGTGCACTAGGGATCTTATCGTGTTTCATTTTCTTGGGATAAGGGAGAAAGAATACCTCCCACGTATCCCTTGCCTGTCGTAAAAGGCGACTAAAAGCAGTGGTAACGGGGGCTGGAAATCCTCCCATCCATTTTTTACTTCAAAGACAGTCCTCTGTTCTTGACGCTACCTCGCTAACACGAGAATTGGCGAATATATATATATATATATATATATATATATATATATATATATATATATATATATATATATATATATCCCTGGGGATAGGGGAGAAAGAATACTTCCCACGTATTCCCTGCGTGTCGTAGAAGGCGACTAAAAGGGGAGGGAGCGGGTGGCTGGAAATCCTCCCCTTTCTTGTTTTTTTTTTAATTTTCCAAAAGAAGGAACAGAGAAGGGGGTCAGGTGAGGATATTCTCTCTAAGGCCCAGTTCTCTGTTCTTAATGCTACCTCGCTAACGCGGGAAATGGCAAATAGTATGAAAAAAAAAAAAAAAAAAAAAAAAAAAAAATATATATATATATATATATATATATATATATATATATATATATATATATATATATATATATATATATATATATATATAGTTGCATGGTTGCGAGGCGTGGGCTATGGATAGAGTTGTGCGGAAGAGGGTGGATGTGCTGAAAATGAGATGTTTGAGGACAATATGTGGTGTGAGGTGGTTTGATCGAGTAAGTAATGTAAGGGTAAGAGATATGTGTGGAAACAAAAAGAGCGTGGTTGAGAGAGCAGAAGAGGGTGTTTTGAAATGGTTTGGGCACATGGAGAGAATGAGTGAGGAAAGATTGACCAAGAGGATATATGTGTCGGAGGTGGAGGGAACGAGGAGAAGAGGGAGACCAAATTGGAGGTGGAAAGATGGAGTGAAAAGGATTTTGTGTAATCGGGGCCTGAACATGCAGGAGGGTGAAAGGAGGGCAAGGAATAGAGTGAATTGGAGCGATGTGGTATACAGGGGTTGACGTGCTGTCAGTGGATTGAATCAAGGCATGTGAAGCGTCCGGGGTAAACCATGGAAAGCTGTGTAGGTATGTATATTTGCGTGTGTGGACGTGTGTATGTACATGTGTATGGGGGGGGTTGGGCCATTTCTTTCGTCTGTTTCCTTGCGCTACCTCGCAAACGCGGGAGACAGCGACAAAGTATAAAAAAAAAAAAAAAAAAAATATATATATATATATATATATATATATATATATATATATATATATATATATATATATATATATATATATATATATATATATTGTAAATGGAAATGGTGAAGAGCTTGTAGATTTATGTGCTGAAAAGGGACTGATGATTTTGAATACCTTGTTTAAAAAGAGAGATATACATAAGTATACGTATGTAAGTAGGAGAGATGGCCAGAGAGCGTTATTGGATTACGTGTTAATTGATAGGCGCGCGAAAGAGAGACTTTTGGATGTTAATGTACTGAGAGATGCAACTGGAGGGATGTCTGATCATTATCTTGTGGAGGCGAAGGTGAAGATTTGTAGAGGTTTTCAGAAAAGAAGAGAGAATGTTGGGGTGAAGAGAGTGGTGAAAGTAAGTGAGCTTGGGAAGGAGACTTGTGTGAGGAAGTACCAGGAGAGACTGAATACAGAATGGAAAAAGGTGAGAACAAACGAGGTAAGGGGAGTGGGGGAGGAATGGGATGTATTTAGGGGAGCAGTGATGGCTTGCGCAAAAGATGCTTTTGGCATGAGAATCGTGGGTGGTGGGCAGATAAGAAAGGGTAATGAGTAGTGGGATGAAGAAGTATGATTATTAGTGAAAGAGAAGAGAGAGGCATTTGGACGATTTTTGCTGGGAAATAATGGAAATGAGTGGGAGATGTGTAAAAGAAAGAGGGAGGAGGTCAAGAGAAAGGTGCAAGAGGTGAAAAAGAGGGCAAATGAGAGTTGGGGTGAGAGAGTATCATTAAATTTTAGGGAGGATAAAAAGATGTTTTGGAAGGAGGTAAATAAAGTGCGTAAGACAAGGGAACAAATGGGAACTTCAGTGAAGGGGGCTAATGGGGAGCTGATAACAAGTAGTGGTGATGTGAGAAGGAGATGGAGTGGGTATTTTGAAGGTTTGTTGAATGTGTTTGATGATAGAGTGGCAGATATAGGGTGTTTTCGTCGAGGTGGTGTGCAGAGTGAGAGGGTTAGGGAAAATGATTTGGTAAACAGAGAAGAGGTAGTAAAAGCTTTGCGGAAGATGAAAGCCGGCAAGGCAGTGGGTTTGGATGGTATTGCAGTGGAATTTATTAAAAAAGTGGGTGATTGTGGTGTTGGCTGGTTGGTAAGGTTATTCAATGTATGTATGACTCATGGTGAGGTGCCTGAGGATTGGCGGAATGCTTGAATAGTGTCATTGTACAAAGGCAAAGGGGATAAGAGTGAGTGCTCAAAGTAGAGAGGTATAAGTTTGTTGAGTATTCCTGGTAAATTATATGGGAGGGTATTGATTGAGAGGGTTAAGGCATGTACAGAGCATCAAATTGGGGAAGAGCAGTGTGGTTTCAGAAGTGGTAGAGGATGTGTGGATCAGGTGTTTGCTTTGAAGAATGTATGTGCGAAATACTTAGAAAAGCAAATGGATTTGTATGTAGCATTTATGGATCTGGAGAAGGTATATGATAGAGTTGATAGAGATTCTCTGTGGAAGGTACTAAGAATATATGGTGTGGAAGGCAAGTTGTTAGAAGCAGTGAAAAGTTTTTATCGAGGATGTAAGGCATGCGTACGTGTAGGAAGAGAGGAAAGTGATTGGTTCTCAGTGAATGTAGGTTTCCGACAGGGGTGTGTGATATCTCCATGGTTGTTTAATTTGTTTATGGATGGGGTTGTTAGGGAGGTGAATGCAAGAGTTTTGGAAAGAGGGGCAAGTATGCAGACTGTTGTGGATGAGAGAGCTTGGGAGATAAGTCAGTTGTTGTTCGCTGATGATACAGCGCTGGTCGCAGATTCATGTGAGAAACTGCAGAAGCTGGTGACTGAGTTTGATAAAGTGTGTGAAAGAAGAAAGCTGAGAGTAAATGTGAATAAGAGCAAGGTTATTAGGTACAGTAGGGTTGAGGGTCAAGTCAATTGGGAGGCAAGTTTGAATGGAGAAAAACTGGAGGAAGTAAAGTGTTTTAGATATCTGGGCGTGGATTTGGCAGCGGATGGAACCATGGAAGCGGAAGTCAATCATAGGGTAGGGGAGGGGGCGAAAATCCTGGGAGCCTTGAAGAATGTGTGGAAGTCGAGAACATTATCTCGGAAAGGAAAAATGGGTATGTTTGAAGGAATAGTGGTTGCGAGACGTGGGCTATGGATAGAGTTGTGCGGAGGAGAGTGTATGTGCTGGAAATGAGATGTTTGAGGACAATATATGGTGTGAGGTGGTTTGATCGAGTAAGTAATATAAGGGTAAGAGAGATGTGTGGTAATAAAAAGAGTGTGGTTGAGAGAGCAGAAGAGGGTGTTTTGAAATGGTTTGGTCACATGGAGAGAATGAGTGAGGAAAGATTGACCAAGAGGATATATGTGTCAGTGGTGAAGGGAACGAGAAGTGGGAGACCAAATTTTAGGTGGAAAGATGGAGTGAAAAAGATTTTGAGTGGTCGGGGCCTGAATATGCAAGAGGGTGAAAGGTGTGTAAGGAATAGAGTGAATTGGAAGGATGTGGTATACCGGGGTCGATGTGCTGTCAATGGATTGATTCAAGGCATGTGAAGCGTTTGGGGGTAAACGATGGAAAGTTGTGTGGGGCCTGGATGTGGAAAGGGAGCTGTGGTTTCGGTGCATTATTACATGACAGCTAGAGACTGAGTGTGAACGAATGTGGCCTTTGTTGTCTTTTCCTAGCGCTACCTCACACAAATGAGGGGGAAGGGGGTTGTTATTTCATGTGTGGCGGGGTGGCGATGAGAATGAATAAAGGCAGACTTTGAATTATGTACATGTGCATATATGTACAAGTCTCTGTGTGTATATATATGTATACGTTGAGATGTATAGGTATGTATATTTGCGTGTGTGAACGTGTATGTGTATACATGTGTATGTGGGTGGTTGGGTCATTCTTTCGTCTGTTTCCTTGCGCTACCTCGCTAACGCGGGAGACAGCAACAAAGCAAAATAAATAAATTTATAATTAAATGAATAAATAAATGAATAGATAAATAAATAAATAAAAAAATAAATATATATGTATATATATATATATATATATATATATATATATATATATATATATATATATATATATATATATACGTGTACGTGTAGGAAGAGAGGAAAGTGATTGGTTCTCAGTGAATGTAGGTTTGCGGCAAGGGTGTGTGATGTCTCCATGGTTGTTTAATTTGTTTATGGATGGGGTTGTTAGGGAGGTGAATGCAAGAGTTTTGGAAAGAGGGGCAAGTATGAAGTCTGTTGGGGATGAGAGAGCTTGAGAAGTGAGTCAATTGTTGTTCGCTGATGATACAGCGCTGGTGGCTGATTCATGTGAGAAACTGCAGAAGCTGGTGACTGAGTTTGGTAAAGTGTGTGAAAGAAGAAAGTTAAGAGTAAATGTGAATAAGAGCAAGGTTATTAGGTACAGTAGGGTCGAGGGTCAAGTCAATTGGGAGGTAAGTTTGAATGGAGAAAAACTGGAGGAAGTAAAGTGTTTTAGATATCTGGGAGTGGATCTGGCAGCGGATGGAACCATGGAAGCGGAAGTGGATCATAGGGTGGGGGAGGGGGCGAAAATTCTGGGAGCCTAGAAGAATGTGTGGAAGTCGAGAACATTATCTCGGAAAGGAAAAATGGGTATGTTTGAAGGAATAGTGGTTCCAACAATGTTGTATGGTTGCGAGGCGTGGGCTATGGATAGAGTTGTGCGCAGGAGGATGGATGTGCTGGAAATGAGATGTTTGAGGACAATGTGTGGTGTGAGGTGGTTTGATCGAGTAAGTAATGTAAGGGTAAGAGAGATGTGTGGAAATAAAAAGAGCGTGGTTGAGAGAGCAGAAGAGGGTGTTTTGAAATGGTTTGGGCACATAGAGAGAATGATTGAGGAAAGATTGACCAAGAGGATATATGTGTCGGAGGTGGAGGGAACGAGGAGAAGTGGGAGACCAAATTGGAGGTGGAAAGATGGAGTGAAAAAGATTTTGTGTGATCGGGGACTGAACATGCAGGTGGGTGAAAGGAGGGCAAGGAATAGAGTGAATTGGATCGATGTGGTATACCGGGGTTGACGTGCTGTCAGTGGATTGAATCAGGGCATGTGAAGCGTCTGGGGTAAACCATGGAAAGCTGTGTAGGTATTATATTTGCGTGTGTGGACGTATGTATATACATGTGTATGGGGGTGGGTTGGGCCATTTCTTTCGTCTGTTTCCTTGCGCTACCTCGCAAACGCGGGAGACAGCGAGAAAACAAAATATATATATATATATCCCTGGGGATAGGGGAGAAAGAATACTTCCCACGTATTCCCTGCGTGTCGTAGAAGCCGACTAAAAGGGGAGGGAGCGGGGGGCTGGAAATCCTCACCTCTTGATTTTTTTTTTTAATTCTCCAAAAGAAGGAACAGAGAAGGGGGCCAGGTGAGGATATTCCCTCAGAGGCCCAGTCCTCTGTTCTTAACGCTGCCTTGCTAATGCGGGAAATAGCGAATAATTTGAAAGAAAGAAAAAGATATATATATATATATATATATATATATATATATATATATATATATATATATATATATATATATACATATATATACATATATATACATACATATATATATATATATATATATATATATATATATATATATATATATATATATATATATATATATATATATACGTTGAGATGTATAGGTATGTGTGTGTGCGTGTGAGGACGTGTATGTATATATATGTGTATATGGATTGGTTGGGCCATTCCTTCGTCTGGTTCCTTGCGCTACCTCGCTAACGCGGGAGACAGCGACAAAGTATAATAGAATAGAATAATATAATAATATAATAGAATAATATAATAATATAATGATATATATATATATATATATATATATATATATATATATATATATATATATATATATATATATACGGGGGATAGGGGAGAAAGAATACCTCCCACGCATTCCTCACGTGTCGTAGAAGGCGACTAAAGGGGACGGGAGCGGGGGCTAGAAACCCTCTCCTCCTTGTATTTTAACTTTCTAAAATAGGAAACAGAAGAAGGAGTCACACGGGGAGTGCTCATCCTTCTCGAAGGCTCAGATTGGGGTGTCTAAATATATGTGGATGTAACCAAGATGAGAAAAAAGGAGATATAGGAAGTATGTTTGAGGATAGGATCCTGGATGTTATGGCTCTGAGTGAAGCGAAGCTCAAGGGTAGAGGGGAAGAGTGTTTTGTGAATGTTTTGGGACTAAAGTAAGGGGTTGATGAGAGGACAAGAGCAAGGGAAGGAGCAGCACTTCTCTTGAAACAAGAGGGGTGGGAGTGTGTGATAGAGTATAAGAAAGTAAACTCTAGATTGATATGGGTAAAACTGAAAGTGGATAGAGAGAGATAGGTGATTATTGGTGCATATGCACCTGGGCATGAGAAGATCATGAGAGGCAAGTGTTTTGGGAGCAGGTGAGTGTGTTAATAGTTTTGATGCACGAGACCGGGTTGTAGTGATGGGTGATTTGAATGCAAAGGTGAGTAATGTGGCAGTTGAGGGAATAATTGGTGTACGTGGGGTGTTCAGTGTTGTAAATGAAAATGGAGGAGAGCTTGTAGATTTGTGTGCTGAAAAAGGGCTGGTGATTGGGAATACATGGATTAAAAAGAGAGATACACATAAGTACACGTATGTAAGTAGGAGAGATGGCCAGAGAGCGTTAGTGGATTATGTGTTAATTGATAGGCGCGCGAAAGTCACGAGTGAAAGAGAGAGTTTTGGATGTGAATGTGCTGAGAGGTGCAACTGGAGGGATGTCTGATCATTATGTTGTGGAGGCGAAGTTGAAGATTTGTAGAGGTTTTTAGAAAAGAAGAGAGAATGTTGGGGTGAAGACAGTGGTGAGAGTAAGTGAGCTTGGGAAGGAGACTTGTGTGAGGAAGTACCAGGAGAGACTGAGTGCCGAATGGAAAAAGGTGAGAACAAAGGACGTAAGGGGAATAGGAGATGAATGGGATGTATTTATGGAAGCAGTGATGGCTTGTGCAAAAGATGCTTGTCGAATGATAAACGTGGAGGGTGGGCAAAATAGAAGGGGTAGTGAGTGGTGGGATGAAGAAGTATGATTATTAGTGAAAGAGAAGAGAGAGGCATTTGGATGAGTTTTGTAGGGAAATAGTGCAAATGAATGGGAGATGTGTAAAAGAAATAGGCAGGAGGTCAGGATAAAGGCGCAAGAGGTAAAAAAGAGGGCAAATGAGAGTTGGAGTGAGAGAGTATCATTGAATTTTAGGGAGAATGAAAAGATGTTTTGGAAGGAGGTAAATTAAGTGTGTAAGACAAGAGAACAAATGGGAACATCGGGTAAGGGGGCTAATGGGGAGGTGATAACACGTAGTGGTGATGTGAGAAGGAGATGGAGTGAGTATTTTGAAGGTTTGTTGAATGTATTAGATGATAGAGTGGCAGATATAGGATGTTTTGGTCGAGGTGGTGTGCTAAGTGAGAGGGTCAAGGAGAATGGTTTGGTACACAAAGAGGTAGTGAAAGCTTTTTGTAAGATGAAAGCCGGCAAGGCGGCAGGTTTCGATGGTATTGCAGTGGAGCTTATTAAAAA
Organism: Panulirus ornatus; assembly: GCF_036320965.1. Lineage (NCBI taxonomy): Eukaryota > Metazoa > Arthropoda > Malacostraca > Decapoda > Palinuridae > Panulirus > Panulirus ornatus. Next base: position 43,698,118 of record NC_092226.1, read on the forward strand.
AAGGTGGTGAGGATATTCATTGTATGTATGGCTCATGGTGAAGTGCCTGAGGATTCGCGGAATTCATGCATAGTGCCATTGTTCAAAGGCAAAGGGGATAAAGGTGAGTGCTCAGATTACAGAGGTATAAGTTTGTTGAGTATTCCTAGGAAATTATATGGGAGGGTATTGATTGAGAGATTGAAGGCATGTACAGAATATCAGATTGGGGAAGAGCATTGTGGTTTCAGAAGTGGTAGAGGATGTGTGTATCAGGTGTTTGCTTTGAAGAATGTATGTGAGAAATATTGAGAAAAACAAATGGATTTGTATGTAGCATTTATAGATCTTGGGAAGGCATGTGATAGAGTTGATAGAGATGCTCTGTGGAAAGTATTAAGAGTATATTGGTGTGGGAGGCAAGTTGCTGGAAGCGGTGAAAAGTTTTTATCGAGGATCTAAGGCATGTGTAGGAGTAGGAAGAGAGGAAAGTGATTGGTTCTCATTGAATGTAGGTTTGCGGCAGGGGTGTGTGATGTCTCCATGGTTGTTTAATTTGTTTATAGACGGGATTGTTTATCGAGGTGAATACAAGAGTTTTGGAAAGAGGGGCAAGTGTGGAGTCTGTTGTGGTAAGTTTGAATGGAGAAAAATTGGGGGAAGTGAAGTGTTTAGATATCTGGGAGTGTATTTGGCAGCAGATGGAACCATGGAAACGGAAGTGAGTCACAGGGTGGGGGAGGGGGCGAAGGTTCTGGGAGCGTTGAAAAATGTGTGGCAAGGAAGAGCATTATCTCGGAAAGCAAAAATGGGTATGTTTGAAGGAATAGTAGCTCTAACAATTTTATATGGTTCCGAGGCGTGTGCTATAGATACGGTTGTGCGGAGGAGGGTGGATGTGCTGGAAATGAGATGTTTGAGGACAATATGTGGTGTGAGGTGGTTTGATCGAATAAGTAATTGTAGGGTAAGGGAGATGTGTGGTAATAAAAATAGTGTGGTTGAGAGAGCAGAAGAGGGTGTATTGACATGGTTTGGTTACATGGAGAGAATGAGTGAGGAAAGATTGACAAAGAGGATATATGTGTCAGAGGTGGAGGGGACGAAGAGAAGTGGGAGACCAAGTTGGAGGTGGAAGGATGGAGTGGAAAAGATTTTGAGTCATCGGGCCTGAACATGCAGGTGGGTGAAAGGCGTACAAGGAATAGGGTGAATTAGAACGATGTGTTCTACCGGGGTCGACGTGCTGTCAATGGATTGAAGCAGGGCATGTGAAGCGTCTAGGGTAAACCCTGGAAAGTCTTGTGGGGTTGGATGTGAAAAGGGAGCTGTGGTTTCGGTGCATTATACATGACAGCTAGAGACTGAGTGTGAACGAATGTGGCCTTTGTTGTCTTTTTGTAGTGCTACCTCGCGCGCGTGCGGGTGTAGGGGGTTATCATTTCATGTGTGGCAGGGTGGCGACGGGAATGAATAAAGGCAGCAAGTATGAATTATGTACATGTGTATATATGTATATGTCTGTGAATGTATATATATGTATACGTTAAGATGTATAGGTATGTATATGTTTATCTGTGGACGTGTATATACATGTGTATGTGGGTGGGTTGGGCCATTCTTTCGTCTGTTTCCTTGCGCTATCCCGCTAACGCGGGAGACAGCGACGAAGTGTATATATATATATATATATATATATATATATATATATATATATATATATATATATATATATATATATATATATACATGTTATTCCATGTGTGGCGAGGTGGCGATGGGAATGAATAAAGTCAGTGTGAATTGTGTGCATGTGTATACATGTAGGTGTCTCTCTGTGTATATATATGTGTACATTGAGATGTATGGGTATGTATATTTGCATGTGTGGACGTGTATGTATATACATGTGTATGGGGGTGGGTTGGGCCATTTCTTTCGTCTGTTTCCTTGCGCTACCTCACAAACGCGGGAGACAGCGACAAAACAAAAGAAATAAATAAATATATATATATATATATATATATATATATATATATATATATATATATATATATATATATATATATATATATATATATATATATATGACTTTCCAATTCATAGTATTAATGATATATATCACCTAAGCTTACATTGAGCCAGAGAGACGTACTGTTTTTTGTAGGTGTAACACTAATGAGTGTAGACGTTCCTGGAATCTTGTTGGACACAGCAACATTTAGAACGGAGGTCACGTGCTCCAGTGATGCATAATCCACGACACTCATTTTATGAAAGTGATTTCATGGACTGGTTTGGTTTGGTAGTACTTTTCATTGTCTGGTTTGGTAGTACTTTCCCATGGTCTGTTGTGCTAGTACTTTCTCGTGTTCTGGTCTGGGAGTACTTTTCCATGGTCTAGTCTGGGAGTACATTCGCATGGTCTGGCCTGGGAGTACTTTCCCATGGTCTGGTCTCGGATCACTTTCCCATGGGCTGGTCTGGGAGTACTTTCTCATGGTTTGATTCCGGGAGTACTTTCCCATGGACTGATCAAGGACTACTTTCTCATGGTTTGGTCTGGCAGTACTTTGAAGTGGACTGGTCTGGAAGTACTTTCTCATGGACTGGTCTGGGAGTACTTCCTCATGGCGTGGTCACGAAATACTTTCCCACTGTCTGGTCTGGAGGTAGATTCCTATAACATGTTAAGGAAATACTTTCCAGACCATGATACCCTCATCATTTTGACTTTCTATTGTATTTTGTTAATATATATTCGAAATGTTGGCAATGGACTTAACTAGGGCATGTGAGGCGTCTGGGGTAAACCATGGAAAGTTTGATGGGGCCTGGATGTGGAAAGGGAGCTGTGGTTTCGGTGCAATACACATGACAGCTAGAGACTGAGTGTGAACGAAAGTGGCCTTTGTTGTCTGTTCCTGGCGATACCTTGCTGAAGGGGAAGGGGGGAGGATGCTATTTCCTGTGTGGCGGGGTAGCGACAGGAATGGATGAAGGTAAGCAAGTATGAATGTGTACATTGTGTATATATGTTTAAGTCTATGTATGTATGTGTTGATATGTATGCGTGTATGGGCGTTTATGTATGTATATGTGTATATGAGTGGATAGACTATTCTTTGTCTGTTTTCTAGCGCAACGTCGCTGATGCTGGAAACAGACATAAAGTATGATAAGAAAATTATATATATATATATATATATATATATATATATATATATATATATATATATATATATATATATATATATATATATACACACCTATATTATACTTAATCGCTGTCTCCCGCGTTAGCAAGGTAGCGCAAGGAAACAGACGAAAGAATGGCCCAACCCCCTCCCACCGCATGTGCGCGAGGTAGCGCTAGGAAAGACAACGAAGGCCACATTCGTTCACACTCAGTCTCTAGGTGTCATGTATAATGCACCGAAACCACAGCTCCCTTTCCACATCCAGGCCCCACAAAACTTTCCGTGGTTTACCCCAGATGCTTCACATGCTCTGGTTCAATCCATTGAAAGCACGTCGACCTCGGTATACCACATCGTTCCAGTTCACTCTATTCCTTGCACACCGTTCACCCTCCTGCATGTTCAGGCCCCGCTCACTCAACAATCTTTTCACTCCATCTTTCCACCTCCAATTTGGTCTCCCATTTCTCCTCGTTCCCTCCACCTCTGACACATATATCCTCTTGGTCAGTCTTTCCTCACTCATTCTCTCCATGTGACCAAACCATTTGAAAACACCCTCTTCTGCTCTCTCAACCTCACTCTTTTTATTACAACACATCTCTCTTACCCTTTCATAACTTGCTCGATCAAACCACCTCACACCACATATTGTCCTCAAACATCTCATTTCCAGCACAACCACCCTCCTCGACACAACTCTATCTATAAACCACGCCTCGCAACCATATAACATTGTTGGAACTACTAATCCTTCAAGCATACCCATTTTTGCTTTCCAGGAAAACGTTCTCGACTAACACACATTTTTCCACGCTCCCAGAACTTTCGCCCCCTCCCCCACCCTATGATTAACTTCCACTTCCATGGTTCCATCCGCTGCCAAATCCACTCCCAGATATCTGAGACTCTTCACTTCCTCCAGTTTTCTCCATTCAGACTTACCTCCCAATTGAATTGCTCCTCAACCCTACTATAACTAATAACCTTGCTCTTATTCACATTTACTCTCAGCTTTCTTCTTTCACACACTTTACCAAACTCAATCACCAGCTTTTGCAGTTTCTCATCAGAATCAGCCACCAGCGCTGTATCATCAGCGAACAACAACTGACTCACTTCCCAATCTCTCTCATCCCCAACAGACTGCATACTTGTCCCTCTTTCCAAAACTCTTGCATTCACCTCCCTAACAACCCCATCCACAAACAAATTAAACAACCATTGAGACATCTCGCACCCCTGCCGCAAACCAACATTCGCTTGAGAACCAATCACTTTCCTCTCTTCCTACACGTACACATGCCTTACCTCCCACACCATATATTCTTAATACCTTCCACAGAGCATCTCTATCAACTCTATCATATGCCTTCTCCAGATCCATAAATGCTGCATACAAATCCATTTGCTTTTGTAAGTATTTCTCCCATACATTCTTCATAGCAAACACCTGATCCACATATCCTCTACCACTTCTGAAACCACACTGCTCTTCCCCAATCTGATGCTCTGTACATGCCTTCACCCTCTCAGTCAATACCCTCCCATATAATTTCCAAGCAATACTCAACAAACTTATACCTCTGTAATTTGAGCACTCACTCTTATCCCCTTGCCTTTGTACAATGGCACTATGCACGCATTCCGCCAATCCTCAAGCACCTCACCATGAGTCATACATACATTGAATAACCTTACCAACCAGTCAACAATACGGACACCCCCTTTTTTAATGAATTCCACTGCAATACCATCCAAACCTGCTGCCTTGCCGGCTTTCATCTTCCGCAAAGCTTTTACTACCTCTTCTCTGTTTACCAAATCATTCTCCCTAACTCTCTCACTTTGCACACCACCTCGACCAAAACACCCTATATCTGGAACTCTATCATTAAACACATACAACAAACCATCAAGATACTCACTCCATCTCCCTCTCGCATCACTATTACTTGTTATCACCTCCCCATTAGCCCCCTTTACTGATGTTCCCATTTGTTCCCTTGTCTTAAGCACTATAATTACTTTCTTCCAAAACATCCTTTTATTCTTCCTAAAATTTAATGATACTCTCTCACCCCAACTATCTTTTGCCCTCTTTTTCACCTCTTACACCTTTCTCTTGACCTCCTGCCTCTTTCTGTTATACATATCCCACTCATTTGCATTATTTCCCTGCAAAAATCGTCCAAATGTTTCTCTCTTCTCTTTCACTAATAATCTTACTTCTTCATCCCACCACTCACTACCTTTTCTAGTCTGCCCACCTCTCACGCTTCTCATGCCACAAGCATCTTTTGCACAAGCCATCACTGCTTCCCTAAATACACCCTATTCCTCCCTCACTCCCCTTACGTCCTTTGTTCTCACCTTTTTCTATTCTGTACTCAGTCTCTCCAGGTACTTCCTCACACAAGTCTCCTTCTCAAGCTCACTTACTTTCACCACTCTCTTCACCCCAACATTCTCCCTTCTTTTCTGAAAACCTCTACAAATGTTCACCTTCGCCTCCACAAGATAATGATCAGACATCCCACGAGTTGCACCTCTCAGCACATTAACATCCAAAAGTCTCTCTTTCGCGCGCCTATCAATTAACACGTAATCCAAAAACGCTCTCTGGCCATCTCTCGTACTTACATACGTATACTTATGTATATCTCTCTTTTTAAACCATGTATTCCCAATCACCAATCCTTTTTCAGCACATAAATCTACAAGCTGTTCACCATTTCCATTTACAACACTGAACACCCCATGTACACTAATTATTCCCTCAACTGCCACATTACTCACCTTTGCATTCAAATCACCCATCACTATAACCCGGTCTCGTGCATCAAAACTACTAACATACTGACTCAGCTACTCCCAAAACACTTGCCTTTCATGATCTTTCTTCACATGCCCAGGTGTATATGCACCAATAATCACCTATTTCTCTCCATCCACTTTCAGTTTTACTCATATCAATCTAGAGTTTACTTTCTTACACTCTATCAGATACTCTCACCACTTTTGTTTCAGGAGTAGTGCTACTCCTTCCCTTGCTCTTGTCCTCTCACTAACCCCTGACTTTACTCCCAAGACATTCCCAAACCACTCTTCCCCTTTACCTTGAGCTTCGTTTCACTCAGAGCCAAAACATCCAGGTTCCTTTCCTGAGACTTACTACTACCTATCTCTCCTTTTTTCTCATCTTGGTTACATCCACACACATTTAGACACCCCAGTCTGAACCTTCGAGGAGGATGAGCACTCCCCGCGTGACTCCTTCTTCTGTTTCCCCTCTTAGAAAGTTAAAATGCAAGGATGGGGAGGGTTTGTAGCCCCTTGCTTCCGTCCTTTTTAGTTGCCTTCTGCGACACGTGAGGAATGCGTGGGAAGTATTTTTTCTACCCTATCCCCAGGGTTATATATATATATATATATATATATATATATATATATATATATATATATATATATATATATATATATACTAACTGTACATTTAGGTTCGGTAAAATGCTCTCTGCTGGCTGTGTGAGCCTGATGGTAAAAGACCGGTGTAGACCCCATTGCTCACCAACGTGAGACGAAGGGTATTCGAGTACATAGTATTCGAGTAGTCATTTCCCTATTAGGGGCTATCAGAGCCTAGCGGTAGCGCTCCTGCTAGTTGCACAGGGGTCCCGGGTTCGATCCTGGCTGTTAGAGGTTTGTATGTTCTATGAAGGTGCTCATTCATATGCACTTTATTCGTGTATATATATATATATATATATATATATATATATATATATATATATATATATATATATATATATATATACCCTTCCCTTCTTGTATTTAAGCTCTCTAAAGGGGAACAGAAGGAGTCACGCGGGGAGTGCTAATCCTTGTGTAAGGTTCAGACTGGGGTGCACAAATGTGTGTGGATGTAACCAACATGAGAAAAGAGGAGAGATAGGTAGTATGTTTGAGGAGAGGAACCTGGATCTTTCAGCTCTGAGTGAAACGATGCTCAACGGTAAAGGGGAGAAGAGTGGTTTGGGAATGTTTTGGGAGTAAAGTTAGGGTTGGTGAGAGGACAAGAGCAAAGGAAGGAGTAGCACTACTCCTGAAACAGGAGTTGTGGAAGTATGTGATAGAGTGTAAGAAAGTAAACTCTAGATTGATATGGGTAAAACTGAAAGTGGCTGGAGAGAGAGAGAGGTGATTATTGGTGCCTATGCACCTGGGCAGGAGAAGAAAGATCATGAGAGGCAAGTGTTTTTTGAACAGCAGAGTGAGTGTGTTAACAGTTTTGATGCACGAGACCGGGTTATAGCGATGGGTGATTTGTATGCAAAGATGAGAAATGTGGCAGTTGAGGGATTAATTGGTGTACATGGGGTGTTTAGTGTTGTAAATGGAAATGGTGAAGAGCTTGTAAATTTGTGCTGAAGAAACACTGGTGTTTGGGAATACCTGGTTTAAAAAGAGATATACACAAGTATACGTATGTAAGTAGGAGAGATGGCCAGAGAGCGTTATTGGATTATGGGTTAATTGATAGGCGCGTGAAAGAGGGACTTTTGGATGTTAATGTGCTGAGAGGGGCAATTGGAGGGATGTCTGATGATTATCTTGTGGAGGCGAAGGTGAAGATCTGTAGAGGTTTTCAGAAAATCAGAGAAAATTTTGAGGTGAAGAGAGTGGTGACAGTGAGCTTGGGAAGGAGTTTTTTGTGAGGAGAGACTGAGTGGAGAATGGAAAAAGGTGTGAGCAAAGGACGTAAGGGGAGTGGGGGAGGAATGGGATGTGTTTATGGAAACAGTGATGTTTTCCGCAAAAGATGGTTATGGCATGAGAAGTGTGCGTGGTGGGCAGATTAGAAAGGGTAGTGAGTGGTGGGATGAAGAAGTAAGAATATTAGTGAAAGAGAAGAGAGAGGCATTTGGACGATTTTTGCAGGGAAATAGTGCAAATGACTGGGAGATGTATAAAAGAAGGAGGCAGGAGGTGAAAAATAGGGCAAATGAGAGTATGGGTGAGAGAGTATCATTAAATTTTAGGGAGAATATAAAGATGTTTTGGAAGGAGGTAAGACAAGAGAGCAAATGGGAACATCGGTGAAGTGGGCTAATGGGAAGGAAATAACAAGTAGTGGTGATTTGAGAAGGAGATGGAGTGAGTATTTTGAAGGTTTGTTGAATGTGTTAGACGATAGAGTGGCAAATATAGAGTGTTTCGGTCGAGGTGGTGTGCGAAGTGTGAGGGTCAAGGAGAATGGTTTGGTAAACAAAGAGGTAGTGAAAGCTTTGTGGAAGATGAAAGCCGGGAAGGCGGCGGGTTTGGATGGTATTGCAGTGGAATTTATTAAAGAAGCGGGTGACTGTATTGTTGACTGGTTGGTCAGGATGTTCACTGTATGTATGGTTCATGGTGAAGTGCCTGAGGATTAGCGGAATGCATACATAATGCCATTGTATGGAGGGAAAGGGGATTAAGGTGTCTTCAAATTATAGAGTTATACGTTTGTTTAGTATCCTTGGAAAATTATATGGGAGGGTATTGATTGAGAGGGTGAAGGCATGTACAGAGCATCAGATTTGTGAAGAGCAGTGTGGTTTCTGGTGTTTGCTTTGAAGAATGTATGTGAGAAATACTATAAAAAAACAAATGGATTTTTATGTAGCTTTTTTGGATCTGGTGAAGGCATATGACAGAGTTGATGTAGATGCTCTCTGGGAAGTATTAATAGTGTATGGTGTCGGAGGCAAGTTGTTAGAAGCAATGAAAAGTTTTTATCGAGGATATAATGCATGTGTACAAGTAGAAAGAGAGGAAAGTGATTGGTTCCCAGGAAATGTCGGTTTCCGGTAGGAGTGCGTGATGCCTCCATGGCTGTTTGATTTGTTTATGGATGGGTTGTTAGGGAGGTGAATGTAAGAGTTTTGGAGAGAGGGGCAAGTATGCAGTGTGTTGTGGATGAGAGGGCTTGGGAGTGAGTCAGTTGTTGTTTGCTAATGATACATCGCTGGTGGCTGGTTCGGGTGCTAAAGTGCAGAAGCTGGTGACTGACTTTGTTCAAGTCTGTGAGAGAAGAAAGCTGAGAGTTAATATGAATAAGAGCAAGGTTATTAGGTTCAGTAGGGTTGAGTGACAAATCAGTTGGGAAGTAATTTTGAATGGAGAAAAACAGGAGGGAGTGAAGTGTTTTAGATATCTGGGAGTAGATTTAGTAGCGGATGGAACCATGGAAGCGGAAGTGAGTCACAGGGTGAGGGAGGGGGCGGAGGTTTTTGAGTGCATTGAAGAATGTGTGGAAGGCGAGATCGTTATTTTGGAAAGCAAAAATGGGTAATTTTGAAGGCATAGTGGTTCCATAAATGTTATATGGTTGCGAGGCGTGGGCTATAGATAGCGTTGTGTGGAGGAGGGTGGATGTGTTGGAAATGAGATGTTCGAGGACAATATGTGGTTTGAGGAGGTTTGATCGAGTAAGTGATGATATGGTAAGAGAGATGTGTGGTAATAATAAGAGTGTGGTTGAGAGAGCAGAAGAAGGTGTATTGAAATGGTTTAGTCATACGGAGAGAATGAGTAAGGAAAGATTGACAAAGAGGATATGTGTTTCAGAGGTGGAGTGAACATGGAGAAGTGGGAGACCAAATTGAAGGTGGAAGGATGGAGTGTAAAATAATTTAGCGATCGGGGCCTGAACATGCAGGAGGGTGAAATGCGTGCAAGGAATAGAGTGAATGGGTATGTGTTATACCGGGGTGGACGTGATGTCAATGGATTGAGCTAGGGCATGTGAAGCGTCTGGGGTAAACCATGGAAAGTTCTGTGGGGCCTGTATGTGGAAAGGGAGCTGTGGTTTCGGTGCATTTCACATGACAGATAGAGACTGAGTGTGAATGAATGTGGCCTTTGTTGTCTTTTCTTAGCCCTACCTTGCGCGCTCGCGGGTATTGAGGTGGGGGATGCTATTTCATTTTTGACGGGGTGGTGACGGGAATGGATGAAGGCAGCAAGTATGAATACATATATGTATATATATATATATATATATATATATATATATATATATATATATATATATATATATATATATATATATGCATATATATATATGCATATATATATATGCATATATATATATGCATACCACCTCGACCCAAACACCCTATATCTGCCACTCTGTCATCAGACACATTCAACAAACCTTCAAAATACTCATTCCATCTCCTTCTCACATCACCACTACTTGTTATCACCTCCCCATTTACGCCCTTTACTGAAGTTCCCATTTGCTCCCTTGTCTTACGCACCCTATTTACCTCCTTCCAGAACATCTTTTTATTCTCCCTAAAATTTACTGATAGTCTCTCACCCCAACTCTCATTTGCCCTTTTTTTCACCTCTTGCACCTTTCTCTTGACCTCCTGTCTCTTTCTTTTATACTTCTCCCACTCAATTGCATTTTTTCCCTGCAAAAATCGTCCAAATGCCTCTCTCTTCTCTTTCACTAATACTCTTACTTCTTCATCCCACCACTCACTACCCTTTCTAAACAGCCCACCTCCCACTCTTCTCATGCCACAAGCATCTTTTGCGCAATCCATCACTGATTCCCTAAATACATCCCATTCCTCCCCCACTCCCCTTACTTCCATTGTGAGAGGGTTAGGGAAAATGATTTGGTAAACAGAGAAGAGGTAGTAAAAGCTTTGCGGAAGATGAAAGCCGGCAAGGCAGCAGGTTTGGATGGTATTGCAGTGGAATTTATTAAAAAAGGGGGTGACTGTATTGTTGACTGGTTGGTAAGGTTATTTAATGTATGTATGACTCATGGTGAGGTGCCTGAGGATTGGCGGAATGCTTGCATAGTGCCATTGTACAAAGGCAAAGGGGATAAGAGTGAGTGCTCAAATTACAGAGGTATAAGTTTGTTGAGTATTCCTGGTAAATTATATGGGAGGGTATTGATTGAGAGGGTGAAGGCATGTACAGAGCATCAGATTGGGGAAGAGCAGTGTGGTTTCAGAAGTGGTAGAGGATGTGTGGATCAGGTGTTTGCTTTGAAGAATGTATGTGAGAAATACTTAGAAAAGCAAATGGATTTGTATGTAGCATTTATGGATCTGGAGAAGGCATATGATAGAGTTGATAGAGATGCTCTGTGGAAGGTATTAAGAATATATGGTGTGGGAGGCAAGTTGTTAGAAGCAGTGAAAAGTTTTTATCGAGGATGTAAGGCATGTGTACGTGTAGGAAGAGAGGAAAGTGATTGGTTCTCAGTGAATGTAGGTTTGCGGCAGGGGTGTGTGATGTCTCCATGGTTGTTTAATTTGTTTATGGATGGGGTTGTTAGGGAGGTAAATGCAAGAGTTTTGGAAAGAGGGGCAAGTATGAAGTCTGTTGGGGATGAGAGAGTGAATGTCAATAAGAGCAAGGTTATTAGGTACAGTAGGGTTGAGGGTCAAGTCAATTGGGAGGTGAGTTTGAATGGTGAGAGGCTGGAGGAAGTGAAGTGTTTTAGATATCTGGGAGTGGATCTGTCAGCGGATGGAACCATGGAAGCGGAAGTGGATCATAGGGTGGGGGAGGGGGCGAAAATTTTGGGAGCCTTGAAAAATGTGTGGAAGTCGAGAACATTATCCCGGAAAGCAAAAATGGGTAT
>NC_092226.1:43712452-43814952 GCF_036320965.1 Panulirus ornatus
ATATATATATATATATATATATATATATGCTAAGTAGTGACAGTTCTGGAAGATATTAGTTTAAGTTTAGTGAGAGATTGCCAATGAAACAGGTTAGTGTTACAACGGGTCAGTCTCAATTTGTCTTGGTTGGATCTATCCTGCCAGTGTGGACCTGTGCTTACAGTGGTCTTGACACTACATCAAGTGTCTTCTAATTATAGATAAAAGAAACAGAAATGTTGAACACGTGTTGAGGTGGGCTGTTACCTGCATTATATGAAGCGTATGAGCACGATAGTCCTCTTAATTTGGGTCTGATGCCTGGTCTGTAACCTGTATCTTAACGGTTAGGTCAGAGGTGATGCCTTCATTTGTAAGGATATCAACGTTGTGCTCAGGATCTCGAACTGTCTCACACTAGGGTCCTACCATCGTGGTCAGTGTGTTACAACGATTATAGTTGAGGTCCCATATATTACAGTCACGCTGCTCTATGTATTTCCCATGTTTTTCCGGTGTCGAGATGGACGTGTGCAGGTGTGTACTTATATCATGTACATATAGCCTCGTATGTAGCTGGGCAGTGAGCCGTGGTGCGCCGGTAGGTCGATCCGGTGATAGGCTGTGGCCCAGATGTTAGTGGGAGTACATGATACCTTAACTGCCATGAAGGCTTTAGTTACGTGTTGAAGCAACAGGTCGTACGTAGGACGAGGGAAATAAGAACTAGTCTGTCTAGTTTCACTCACAGCCCAGCCGACTGCACGCCATCGCTACAGACACTGGACGCAGACCCTCTGTGACACCGTCTTGCAGTGTTACGTGTTCTTCAGATGTTAGTAAAGTGATGGTATAGGAAGCTGTGGCCAACAGTGAAGCCATATGGTTGCGCCTGCATCAGTAACTTTAGCAGCAACTGTGTGTGTGTGTGTGTGTGTGTGTGTGTGTGTGTGTGTGTGTGACAATGCGCACCGCGTGATCTTGTTACCGCGGCAGCCACTCCTGCTGACCCCGGCTTGGCTGTGGCGAGGCAGGGGTGATATTGCCTCTCCTGCTCTCTCTCTCTCTCTCTCTCTCTCTCTCTCTCTCTCTCTCTCTCTCTCTCTCTCTCTCTCTCTCTCTCTCTCTCTCTCTCTACTTCACTCCCTGTTGGTCTCTTATTCACATTTTTTTTATTCTCGCTTCCCCCTCTTTTCTCTTTCTCTCTCTTCAGTGACGGCAGTAAGTCAGCACTTCGGTGGGTGTAACATTTCACTCCCTTGGCCCAGGCTTGTGTCTTTTCCTTCTGTCTCATCCCACACTTGGACTGCTGGCAGTTCAGTGTCTCCACCTGATAGAACATTTGGCATCACGGAACTCACGCGGCTCGTCCTTCATACCTCTAGGTTTTCTTGTGGTGAGCGCAACGCGCTAACCCTGCCTTTGGACAAGACCTCGTCGTAAGTACTCTTAAGTACAATTTCTCTGGCTTTTATTCTCTATTTTTCATAAAGAAAATTAAACCCAGCCCTTGGTGGGGATTTTCGGATAAGCATTATCGTAAAGATCTGTGTTAGCTGTTTACCCTACATGGCTAGGATGAAGTCCTTCTTCCCCAGGGCATCCGCAGGTTGCACAGACATGAAGTTATCCTCATATTTTCCTGTAATATTTGCTGATCAGTGTCGTCTGTCTGAACAACATGTGTTCTACCGCGCGCCCGCTCCCCCTGGGTCTTGTGCCGGGGAGAGTCGGGAGGAGCTTTGCCATTTATTACCCATTATTCTTATGGCTGCGATATAAGTTGTACATATGTACACTTGCTGTCCTCCAACAGAGAACATAGAACATTACCTCATTTTTATGCTCTCCCCCTTCTCTCTCTCTCTCTCTCTCTCTCTCTCTCTCTCTCTCTCTCTCTCTCTCTCTCTCTCTCTCTCTCTCTCTCTCTCTCTCTCTCTGACGGTCGAGGAGATGGAAGAACTACGCTGTATGTAAAATCTTACCTAAACCCTATCGAAATTCAGACTACAACATCTGCCGCTGTTGAACACTGTGTGTTTAGATTAACACAATTCCTAATACCTGTGTTGGAGAACGTAAATATCAAAACCGGCTCAAACCAGTATTATTATACTTAACTTTAAAAGGGCGGATTTTAATGGGCTGCGCGACGCATTAAAGAATTTCACCCTTGTTGGTTCATGTCCAGAGGAATTATGGTCCTGTTTTAAGCGTTAGTTTATGCACCATCAAGTCACATTCATTCTCATACTGGACAGAAACAATAAAACCAACAACAAGCAAGAATGATACTCCCAACATATTGGAAGAGCTATGCGGCGCAGAAATATACCCTAAAAGTTTAAGAAATGGGACAATGACTCCCATATTACAAGGCAATATAACACAATCAGATGACAAGTGAAATACCTCATCAGAAATGCCTAGAGAGAATTAATAGTAATAGAGATCCAAAAAGAGTTTATAGATATATCAGCTATAAGAAACGTGGATCAGTACCCACAGTAAACGAGAATGGGGAACCCATTGTGGACGTGGATCAGTACCCACAGTAAACGAGAATGGGGAACCCATTGTGGACGTGGATCAGTACCCACAGTAAACGAGAATGGGGAACCCATTGTGGACGATAAAAACATAGCAACAACCTGAACAAGCTTTTCAGTTCAGTTTTGACGCTAGAAAGCAACACCACGAATTTTAAGACATTAATAGCGCTCACACCATACAAGAATTCACCGTCATAGTTAGAGAAGTAGTAAGAAATTGATAAGTTGAAGCCTAATAAAAGCCCAGGTCCTGATCGTGTCTGTCCGCTAGTAATCCAAAACATCAAACACAAAACTGGCGGACCGTTAACCTAGATTTTCAATAAATCTTTCCAGAAAAGAATAATCCCACGGGACTGGAGACTGGCAGACGGCACTTCCATCCACAATAATGGAAGACGCGAATTGCTTGGTAATTATCGTCCTATTAGCCTCACATTAGTTATATGTAAACTAATGGAACTGATTAATAGAGATAAATCGTAGCCTATCAGGAAGAACACAGCTTGATCAATAATGCACAGCACGTTTTTAGAAGACAGGTCATGCATGCCTTACAAACCTCCTTGAATTATATCATAATACGTTATTCATTACCCAGGACAAGACAAAAGCAATAATAGATGTTATATGTCTGGACTTCCAGAAAGCATTCGACAAAATCCTCCACGTTAAACTGATGCACAAAGTCTGGGTCTTGGGCATTACTGGCTGCTTAGGGAATTACATAGAAGCTTAAGCAGAGAGTCGTAATGAACGGCGAATCTTCACTGTGGTCACCCGTTACTAGTTACTATTGACGTAGGCTTAAATAACCTGGTGTCCAAATTTACTGATGACACAAAGATCGGCAGTGCCATATTAACTGAAGAAAATAGGATAACATTACAAGAGGATCTATATAATATCGCTGGTCTAGTAAGTGGTAGTTGCCATTTAACGTCAATAAGTGTCAGCTGTCACAAGTAGAAAACCTAGATATTTTCATTGTAAACTGATGGACCACAAGATAAGGTACAGCCCTAGAGTTTGAGGGATCTGGGGCTCACTGTCTTCAACAACTTGGAATTCTCCCAACATCGTAATGAAGCTGCTGAGAAAGTAGATAAGATGTTAGAATTTATAAACATAAACTTTACGTACAAAAGCAAAGATGTGATGTTGCCACTATACCTAAGTTTATCTAGACCCACCTCGAATATGCAGGGCATTTTCGGGCCCCCACTGAAGTAAGGACATTCTTAGATTAGAAGCAGTGCAGCGGAGAGCAACTAAGTTGATTCCCTCCTCGCCTAACCAACCATATGAGGCGAGACTGCGAGAATTAAACTTGTTTTCCCGAAGCAAGAGACGCCTCCGGGGCAAAATGCTTAAAGGATTCAACAACGTTGATATTGAACATTACAGTAGTGCTAGCTTTACCGACGAGAGGAAATGGATTAAAAATTACAGGTCACAGACTTGATCTGGAGTGTATGAAATATTTTTTACCAAGATCATTATTGATACGTGGAATAAGCTCCTAAAAATGTTGTTCAGAGCAACACAACATCTTCAAAACTAGCCTTGATCATCACTGTCACTCTCCGGTACTGAATAATTCATTTAATCAGTCATCATAACGCAGTGGTACATCATGCTACCTTCTCAACCGCTGATCTCTGCCTGGCCATGTTGCGGTATCATACTAACATTGATTAACCCGTGTCACCTGCCTTGAGAGAGTAATTGAGAATTACTGTCTCACTCTTCAGCATCAGGAATAATACAGGCATGGTAAGACGAGAGGCTGGAGCTGCTCAGGTTTATCCTTGGTATTGTCTTTGTAACAAAAAGTGAAAGGATGCATGTCGTTGGTGATGAGATGCGTGGCATATTCATGTTCATTCTACCTGATGACTCTAATATAAAAATGACCCTGAGGCTCAGCAGCCCTGCAAGGTATGTTGCTGCCTGTTTCCCCAGCTGGCGTGTGCCGGGGGAGGATGGGGAGACAGCTGGCGTGTGCCGGGGGGAGGATGGGGAGACAGCTGGCGTGTGCTGGGGGGAGGATGGGGAGACAGCTGGCGTGTGGCGGGGGAGGATGGGGAGACAGCTGGCGTGTGGCGGGGGGAGGATGGGGAGACAGCTGGCGTGTGCCGGGGGGAGGATGGGGAGACAGCTGGCGTGTGCTGGGGGAGGATGGGGAGACAGCTGGCGTGTGCTGGGGGAGGATGGGGAGACAGCTGGCGTGTGCTGGGGGAGGATGGGGAGACAGCTGGCGTGTGCTGGGGGGAGGATGGGGAGACAGCTGGCGTGTGCTGGGGGAAGGATGGGGAGACAGCTGGCGTGTGCTGGGGGGAGGATGGGGAGAGAGTCTGTTTTGGTGTCCTTTTCTTCTACTGATTTAAAGTTTTTTTTTTTTTTCGTTAGTGCCGGACCACCTCGATCGGACCTTGGGTCTATGTGATCATGTGGTCTGTGTATCCATGTGACTCATACTCTGAACTTTATGCATCCTACACATGTTTCAGAGGAGCTTAATATGTTATAATGATAACTTAATATGTTATAATGATAACTTAATATGTTATAATGATAACTTAATATGTTATAATGATAACTTAATATGTTATAATGATAACTTAATATGTTATAATGATAACTTAATATGTTATAATGATAACTTAATATGTTATAATGATAACTTAATGTTATAATGATAACTTAATATGTTATAATGATAACTTAATATGTTATAATGATAACTTAATATGTTATAATGATAACTTAATGTTATAATGATAACTTAATATGTTATAATGATAACTTAATATGTTATAATGATAACTTAATATGTTATAATGATAACTTAATATGTTATAATGATAACTTAATATGTTATAATGATAACTTAATATGTTATAATGATAACTTAATATGTTATAATGATAACTTAATATGTTATAATGATAACTTAATATGTTATAATGATAACTTAATATGTTATAATGATAACTTAATATGTTATAATGATAACTTAATATGTTATAATGATAACTTAATATGTTATAATGATAACTTAATATGTTATAATGATAACTTAATATGTTGTAATGATAACTTAATATGTTATAATGATAACTTAATATGTTATAATGATAACTTAATGTTATAATGATAACTTAATATGTTATAATGATAACTTAATATGTTATAATGATAACTTAATATGTTATAATGATAACTTAATATGTTATAATGATAACTTAATATGTTATAATGATAACTTAATATGTTATAATGATAACTTAATATGTTATAATGATAACTTAATATGTTATAATGATAACTTAATATGTTATAATGATAACTTAATATGTTATAATGATAACTTAATATGTTATAATGATAACTTAATATGTTATAATGATAACTTAATATGTTATAATGATAACTTAATATGTTATAATGATAACTTAATATGTTGTAATGATAACTTAATATGTTATAATGATAACTTAATATGTTATAATGATAACTTAATGTTATAATGATAACTTAATATGTTATAATGATAACTTAATATGTTATAATGATAACTTAATATGTTATAATGATAACTTGATATGTTATAATGATAACTTAATATGTTATAATGATAACTTAATATGTTATAATGATAACTTAATATGTTATAATGATAACTTAATATGTTATAATGATAACTTAATATGTTATAATGATAACTTAATATGTTATAATGATAACTTAATATGTTATAATGATAACTTAATATGTTATAATGATAACTTAATATGTTATAATGATAACTTAATATGTTATAATGATAACTTAATATGTTATAATGATAACTTAATATGTTATAATGATAACTTAATATGTTATAATGATAACTTAATATGTTATAATGATAACTTAATATGTTATAATGATAACTTAATATGTTATAATGATAACTTAATATGTTATAATGATAACTTAATATGTTATAATGATAACTTAATATGTTATAATGATAACTTAATATGTTATAATGATAACTTAATATGTTATAATGATAACTTAATATGTTATAATGATAACTTAATATGTTATAATGATAACTTAATATGTTATAATGATAACTTAATATGTTATAATGATAACTTAATATGTTATAATGATAACTTAATATGTTATAATGATAACTTAATGTTATAATGATAACTTAATATGTTATAATGATAACTTAATATGTTATAATGATAACTTAATATGTTATAATGATAACTTAATATGTTATAATGATAACTTAATATGTTATAATGATAACTTAATTGAAAACTGATTTTTGATATGACGACGTGTAAAGATTAAGCTGCGAATTGGAACGAGAAAACTAACAACGTTTTAATCCTCCACTTTCCTTGATGGTTCATGGAATTTAATCCTCCACTTTCCTTGATGGTTCATGGAATTTAATCCTCCACTTTCCTTGATGGTTCATGGAATTTAATCCTCCACTTTCCTTGATGGTTCATGGAATTTTAATCCTCCACTTTCCTTGATGGTTCATGGAATTTAATCCTCCACTTTCCTTGATGGTTCATGGAATTTAATCCTCCACTTTCCTTGATGGTTCATGGAATTTAATCCTCCACTTTCCTTGATGGTTCATGGAATTTAATCCTCCACTTTCCTTGATGGTTCATGGAATTTAATCCTCCACTTTCCTTGATGGTTCATGGAATTTAATCCTCCACTTTCCTTGATGGTTCATGGAATTTAATCCTCCACTTTCCTTGATGGTTCATGGAATTTAATCCTCCACTTTCCTTGATGGTTCATGGAATTTAATCCTCCACTTTCCTTGATGGTTCATGGAATTTAATCCTCCACTTTCCTTGATGGTTCATGGAATTTAATCCTCCACTTTCCTTGATGGTTCATGGAATTTAATCCTCCACTTTCCTTGATGGTTCATGGAATTTAATCCTCCACTTTCCTTGATGGTTCATGGAATTTAATCCTCCACTTTCCTTGATGGTTCATGGAATTTAATCCTCCACTTTCCTTGATGGTTCATGGAATTTAATCCTCCACTTTCCTTGATGGTTCATGGAATTTAATCCTCCACTTTCCTTGATGGTTCATGGAATTTAATCCTCCACTTTCCTTGATGGTTCATGGAATTTAATCCTCCACTTTCCTTGATGGTTCATGGAATTTAATCCTCCACTTTCCTTGATGGTTCATGGAATTTAATCCTCCACTTTCCTTGATGGTTCATGGAATTTAATCCTCCACTTTCCTTGATGGTTCATGGAATTTAATCCTCCACTTTCCTTGATGGTTCATGGAATTTAATCCTCCACTTTCCTTGATGGTTCATGGAATTTAATCCTCCACTTTCCTTGATGGTTCATGGAATTTAATCCTCCACTTTCCTTGATGGTTCATGGAATTTAATCCTCCACTTTCCTTGATGGTTCATGGAATTTAATCCTCCACTTTCCTTGATGGTTCATGGAATTTAATCCTCCACTTTCCTTGATGGTTCATGGAATTTAATCCTCCACTTTCCTTGATGGTTCATGGAATTTAATCCTCCACTTTCCTTGATGGTTCATGGAATTTAATCCTCCACTTTCCTTGATGGTTCATGGAATTTAATCCTCCACTTTCCTTGATGGTTCATGGAATTTAATCCTCCACTTTCCTTGATGGTTCATGGAATTTAATCCTCCACTTTCCTTGATGGTTCATGGAATTTAATCCTCCACTTTCCTTGATGGTTCATGGAATTTAATCCTCCACTTTCCTTGATGGTTCATGGAATTTAATCCTCCACTTTCCTTGATGGTTCATGGAATTTAATCCTCCACTTTCCTTGATGGTTCATGGAATTTAATCCTCCACTTTCCTTGATGGTTCATGGAATTTAATCCTCCACTTTCCTTGATGGTTCATGGAATTTTTAGTTTGATGAAAAATTCTACAATATCAGTATTGAAAACTTGCTTACTTCCGCACTGATGCTACTGGTGTTCACTAAGTAAACGTGAATTGCACGATATATATATCTTTTTTATTTCAGACTATTCGCCATTTCCCGCGTTAGCAAGGTAGCGTTAAGAACAGAGGACTGGACCTCTGAGGGAATATCCTCACCTGGCCCTCTTCTCTGTTCCTTCTTTTGGAAAATTAAAAAAAAAGAGGGGAGGATTTCCAGCTCCCCATTCCCTCCCCTTTTAGTCGCCTTCTACGACACGCAGGGAATACGTGGAAAGTATTCTTTTTCCCCTATCCCCAGCGATGACGATATATATATATATATATATATATATATATATATATATATATATATATATATATATATATATATATTTATATATATTTATTTTTTTTATTATACTTTGTCGCTGTCTCCCGCGTTTGCGAGGTAGCGCAAGGAAACAGATGAAAGAAATGGCCCAACCCCCCCCCCCCCCCATACACATGTATATACATACGTCCACACACGCAAATATACATACCTACACAGCTTTCCATGGTTTACCCCAGACGCTTCACATGCCTTGATTCAATCCACTGACAGCACGTCAACCCCGGTATACCACATCGCTCCAATTCACTCTATTCCTTGCCCTCCTTTCACCCTCCTGCATGTTCAGGCCCCGATTACACAAAATCTTTTTCACTCCATCTTTCCACCTCCAATTTGGTCTCCCTCTTGTCCTCGTTCCCTCCACCTCCGACACATATATCCTCTTGGTCAATCTTTCCTCACTCATTCTCTCCATGTGCCCAAACCACTTCAAAACACCCTCTTCTGCTCTCTCAACCACGCTCTTTTTATTTCCACACATCTCTCTTACCCTTACGTTACTCACTCGATCAAACCACCTCACACCACACATTGTCCTCAAACATCTCATTTCCAGCACATCCATCCTCCTGCGCACAACTCTATCCATAGCCCACGCCTCGCAACCATACAACATTGTTGGAACCACTATTCCTTCAAACATACCCATTTTTGCTTTCCGAGATAATGTTCTCGACTTCCACACATTCTTCAAGGCCCCCAGAATTTTCGCCCCCTCCCCCACCCTATGATCCACTTCCGCTTCCATGGTTCCATCCGCTGCCAGATCCACTCCCAGATATCTAAAACACTTCACTTCCTCCAGTTTTTCTCCATTCAAACTCACCTCCCATTTGACTTGACCCTCAACCCTACTGTACCTAATAATTTTGCTTTGTTGCTGTCTCCCGCGTTTGCGAGGTAGCGCAATATATATATATATATATATATATATATATATATATATATATATATATATATATATATATATATATATATATATATTATTTTTTTTTATTATACTTTGTCGCTGTCTCCCGCGTTTGCGAGGTAGCGCAAGGAAACAGACGAAAGAAATGGCCCAAACCCCCCCCATACACATGTATATACATACGTCCACACACGCAAATATACATACCTACACAGCTTTCCATGGTTTACCCCAGACGCTTCACATGCCTTGATTCAATCCACTGACAGCACGTCAACCCCGGTATACCACATCGCTCCAATTCACTCTATTCCTTGCCCTCCTTTCACCCTCCTGCATGTTCAGGCCCCGATCACACAAAATCTTTTTCACTCCATCTTTCCACCTCCAATTTGATCTCCCTCTTCTCCTCGTTCCCTCCACCTCCGACACATATATGCTCTTGGTCAATCTTTCCTCACTCATCCTCTCCATGTGCCCAAACCACTTCAAAACACCCTCTTCTGCTCTCTCAACCACGCTCTTTTTATTTCCACACATCTCTCTTACCCTTACGTTACTCACTCGATCAAACCACCTCACACCACACATTGTCCTCAAACATCTCATTTCCAGCACATCCATCCTCCTGAGCACAACTCTATCCATAGTCCACGCCTCGCAACCATACAACATTGTTGGAACCACTATTCCTTCAAACATACCCATTTTTGCTTTCCGAGATAATGTTCTCGACTTCCACACATTCTTCAAGGCCCCCAGAATTTTCGCCCCCTCCCCCACCCTATGATCCACTTCCGCTTCCATGGTTCCATCCGCTGCCAGATCCACTCCCAGATATCTAAAACACTTCACTTCCTCCAGTTTTTCTCCATTCAAACTCACCTCCCAATTGACTTGACCCTCAACCCTACTGTACCTAATAACCTTGCTCTTATTCACATTTACTCTTAACTTTCTTCTTCCACACACTTTACCAAACTCAGTCACCAGCTTCTGCAGTTTCTCACATGAATCAGCCACCTGGGAATACCTGGTTTAAAATGAGAGATATCCATAAGTATACGTATGTAAGTAGGAACGGTGTCCAGAGAGGGTTATTGGGTTACGTCTAGACGTGCGAGAGGGACATCTGGGGGGATGTCTGATCATTATCTTTCGAGGCGAAGGTGAAGATATGTAGAGGCTTTCAGAACAGTAGAATGTTGGGGTGAAGAGAGTAGTGAGAGTAAGTGAGCTTGGAAAGGAGACTTGTGTGAGGAAGTACCAGGAGAGATTGAATTCAGAATGGAAAAATGGTGAGAGCAAATGACGTAGAGTGGGGGAGGAATGGGATGTATTTAGGGAAGAAGTGATGGCTTCCTCAAAAGATACCTTTGGCATGAGGAAGGTGGGTGGTGGACAGATTATAAAGGGTAGTGAATGATGGGATGAAGAAGTAAGATTGTTAGTGAAAGAGAAGAGAGAGGCATTTGAACAAATTTCGCCGGGAAATAGTGCAAATGACGGGGACATATGTAAAAGAAAGAGGTAGGAGGTCAAGAGAAAGGTGCAAGAGGTGAAAAAGAGGGCGAATTAGAGTTGGGGTGAGAGAGTATCATTAAATTTCAGGGAAAATAAAAAGATGTTTTGGAAGGAGGTAAATAAAGTGCGGAAGACAAGAGAACAAATGGGAACATCGGTGAAGGGGGCAAATAGAGGTAAAAACAAGTAGTAGTGAAGTAAGAGCGAGATGGAGTGAATATTTTGAAGGTTTGTTGAATGTGTTTGATGATAGAGTGGCAGATATAGGATGTTTTGGTCGAGATGTTGTGCGAAGTGAGAGGATAACGAGAATGATTTGATAAGCAGAGAAGAGGTAGTGAAAGTTTTGCGGAAGATGAAAGCCGGCAAGGCAGCGGGTTTGGAAGGTATTGCAGTGGAGTTTATTAAAAGAAGGGGTGACTGTGTTGTTGACTGGTTGGTGAGGATATTCATTATATATATATATATATATATATATATATATATATATATATATATATATATATATATATATATATATATATATATATATATGCAGGAGGGTGAAAGGAGGGCAAGGAATAGAGTGAATTGGAGCGATGTGGTATACAGGGGTTGACGTGCTGTCAGTGGATTGAATCAAGGCATGTGAAGCGTCTGGGGTAAACCATGGAAAGCTGTGTAGGTATGTATATTTGCGTGTGTGGACGTATGTACATGTGTATGGGGGGGGGGGGGGGCCATTTCTTCCGTCTGTTTCCTTGCGCTACCTCGCAAACGCGGGAGACAGCGACAAAGTATAAAAAAAAAAAAAAAAAAAAAAAAAAAAATATATATATATATATATATATATATATATATATATATATATATATATATATATATATATATATATATATATATATATATATATATATATGGTTCATGATGAAGTGCCTGAGGATTGGCGGAATGCACTCATGGTGCCATTGTACAAAGGCAAAGGGGAGTTTTCAAATTATAGAGGTATACGTTTTCTTGAGTATTCTGGGAAATCGAGAGGGTCAAGGCATGTACAGAGCACCAAATTGGGGAGGAACAGTGTGGTTTCAGAAGTGGTAGAGGATGTGTGGATCAGGTGTTTGCTTTGAAGAATGTATGTGAGAATTGCTGAGAAAAAGAGATCGATTTGTATGTCGCACTTATAGATCTGGAGAAGGCATATGCTAGAGTTGATAGAGATGCTCTGTGGAAGGTATTAAGAGTATATGGTGTGGGAGGCAAGTTGTTGGAACCAGTGAAAAGATTACATCGAGGATGTAAGGCATGTGTACGAGTACGGAGAGAGAAAAGTGATTGGTTCCTATTGAATGTCGGCTTGCGGCAGGGATGCGTGATGTCTCCATGGCTGTTTAATTTGTTTATGGATGGGGTTGTTAGGGAGGTGAATGCAAGAGTTTTGGAGAGAGGGGCAAGTATGCAGTCTGTTGTGGATGACGGCTTGAGAAGTGAGTCAGTTGTTGTTCGCTGATGATACAGTGCTGGTGGCTGATTCGGATGAGAAACTGCAGAAGCTGGTGACTGAGTTTGGTAAAGTGTGTGAAAGAAGAAAGCTGAGACTAGTTGTGAATAAGAGTAAGGTTATTAGGTTCAGTAGGGTTGAGGTACAAGTCAATTGGAGGGTAAGTTTGAATGGAGAAAAACTGGAGGAAGTGAAGTGTTTTAGGTATCTGGGAGTGGGTTTGGCAGCGGGTGGAACCATGGAAGCGGAAGTGAATCACAAGGTGGGGGAGGGGGCGAAAGTTCTGGGAGCGTTGAAAAATGTGTGGAAGGCGACAACATTATCTCAGAAAGCAAAAATGGGTATGTTTGAAGGAATAGTGGTTCCAAGAATGTTATATGGTTGCGAGGCGTGTGCTATAGATAGGGTTGTGCGGATGAGGGTGGATGTGTTGGAAATAAGATGTTTGAGGACAATGTGTGGTTTGTGGTGGTTTGATCTAGTAAGTAATTAAAGGGTAAGAGAGATATGTGGTAATAAAAAGTGTGGTTAAGAGAGCAGAAGGGTGTTTTGAAATGGTTTGGTCAAATGGAGAGAATGAGTGAGGAAAGATTGACAAAGAGGATACATGTGTCAGAGGTAGATGAAAGGAGAAGTGGGAGACCATATTGGAGGTGGAAGGATGGAGTGGAAAAGATTTTGAGCGATCGGGGCCTGAACATGCAGGAGGGTGAAAAGCGTTCAAGGAATTGGAACGATGTGGTATACCGGGATGGACGTGCTGTCAGTGGATTGAAACAGGGACATGTGAAGCGTCTGGGGTAAACCATGGAAAGTTTTGTGGGGCCTGGATGTGGAAAAGGAGGTGTGGTTTCGGTGCATTATTACATGACAGCTAGAGACTCAGTGTGAACGAATGTGGCATTTGTTGTCTTTTCCTAGCGCTACCTCTCGCATATGCGGGGGGAGGGGGTTGTCATTTCATGTGTGGCGGGGTGGCAGCGAGAATCAATAAGGGCAGACAGTATGAATTATGTACATGTCTATATATGTATATGTTTGTGTGTATATATATGTATACCTTGAGATGTATAGGTTTGTATATGTGCGTGTGTGGACGTGTATGTGGGTGGGTTGGGCCATTCTTTCGTCTGTTTCCTTGCGCTACCTCGCTAACGCGGGAGACAGCGACAAAGTATAATGAATATATATATATATATATATATATATATATATATATATACCACATCGTTCCAATTCCTTGGACGCTTTTCACCCTCCTGCATGTTCAGGCCCCGATCGCTCAAAATCTTTTCCACTCCATCCTTCCACTTCCAGTTTGGTCTCCCACTTCTCCTTTCATCTACCTCTGACACATATATCCTCTTTGTCAATCTTTCCTCACTCATTCTCTCCATTTGACCAAACCATTTCAAAACACCCTTCTGCTCTTTTAACCACACTCTCTTTATTACCACACATCTCTCATACCCTTTCATTACTTACTCGATCAAACCACCTCACACCACATATTGTCCTCAAACATCTCATTTCCAGCACATCCACCCTCCTTCGCACAACTCTATCTATAGCCCACGCCTCGCAACCATATAACATTGTTGGAACTGCTTTTCCTCCAAACATACCCATTATTGCTTTCCGAGATAACGTTTTTGCCTTTCACACATTTTTCTACGCTCCCAGAACTCTCTCTCTCTCTCTCTCTCTCTCTCTCTCTCTCTCTCTCTCTCTCTCTCTCTCTCTCTCTCTCTCTCTCTCTCTCTCTCTCTCTCTCTCTCCCCACCCACCGACCCACCCACCCTGTGATTCACTTCCGCTGCCATGGTTCCGTCCGCTGCCGAATCAACTCCCAGATATCTAAAACACTTCACTTCCTCCAGTTTTTCTCCATTCAAACTTACCTCCCAATTGACTTGTCCCACAACCCAACTGTACCGAATAACCTTGCTCTTATCCACATTTACTCTCAGCTTTCTTGTTTCATACACTTTACCAAACTCAGTCACCAGCTCTGCAGTTTCTCACCCGAATCAGCCACCAGCGCTGTATCATCAGCGAAGAACAACTGACTCACTTCCCAAGCTCTCTCATCCACAACAGACTACATACTTGCCCCTCTCTCCAAAACTCTTGCATTCATCTCCCTAACAACCCCATCCATAAATTGAACAACCATGGAGACATCACGCACCCCTTCCACAAACCGGCATTAACTGAGAACCAATCACTTTCCTCTCTGAAAACTCCTCCCGCACTATATATTCGCAACTCTGTTCACAATCCATCTGTCTCAGTCCAGGTACACGCTTTCTACACTACCATAAATGCCACAGACACATTTTGCCTCACTATGTTAGTATTTCTCACACAGCAAACACCTGATCCACACAGCCTTCGCTATTCGTGAAGAAACACTGTTCCTCCCCAGTCTGATGCTCTTTGCATGCCTCTCACTCACTGCTCTCCTATACAATGGACCAGATATGCTGAACAGAGTTATTTCCTCAGTGACTCGAACGTTTACGTGTGTTCCCTTTACCTGCGCATACTGCCACTATTTTTTGCCAATGCCCAGGCACCTCACCTTGAGCCAACCTTTAAATGAAAGTACTAATTAACCAGTTAACAACTCCCTTACATTATCTCTTGAGAAATTCATATGCAAACCCATTCACTCCAGTCGCTGTGCCACACTTCATCATCTTACACAAACCTTTCACTTTCTTATATGTTTTACCTAACCAGTTGTCACGAGTCTTCCTTCCCGCATACCTTCACGTGCCACACACCCTACATCTGCCACCCTATCACCTGACTTATTCATCACTCCATATCCTCATTAACTCTTTTTTGTGTGGTAGTTTCTCTCCATCTACTTAATTCGCTGATGTTCTATTTGTTCTTTTGTTCTCTTACAGTATTCGTCTCTTGAAATATTTTCTCTCTAAAGATTACCGATACTCCCTTACACCAAGTCTCATTTGCCCTTTCTTTGAATCCCTGACCTCCTACTGTTACTTCTTGTAAATCTGCCAATCGCTCGCGCTCCTTCTCTGCAGGTAGCCTTCATATATCTTTCTTTTCTCTCACACTGGCTTCGTAATTTCCTTATCCCAGCACACACCACCTTTTTCCAGAGGCTTATGTTCCACCTTCCTGCACTCGACCTGCCATATACTTCCCACACCGCTTCCCTGAGTACCCGCCATCGCTTGCCCACTCCTGTAGTTTCGTCTGCTCCCACGTTTTGCTGCTGCTCACCCTGTCTCTCGTGGTATCTCCTCACACAAACCAATTTTACGAAATTCGCTGATTTTTACCGCTCATTTCCCAACCATATCATTTCCTCTTTTCCTGAAGCCTCTACAGTCTTTCACCCTCACCTCCACCAAAGAGTGGTGACACATCCCACCAGCTCCTCAGTCTCTATTCAGCACGCCTGTCTGTTATTACCCTATTCAATAATGCCCACTTTCCATTACCTTTGTCACTCACGTACACCTGTGTATGTCTCTTGTTTTATTAAATCAGGAATTCCCAGTCAGCAGTCACTTTTCAGCACACAGCTTCACAAGATGTTTACTATTTCCACTCATAACTGGTGCCACATGCCCCCTTCCCCCCTCCACTTATACCCTCACCTGTCACATCACTCACACATGCATTCACATCACCAATGCCCTATTAATAGATGCCTCACACCGGAACTGTTGACGGACTTTCTCACCTCTTCCAAAGACTTTCGCCTCTCTTCCTCACTTCTCTCACTACCCAGCTCGTAAACACTAACAGTCACACAACATTCGAAATTCGCTTCTCATTTTGACCTACATTTATTTCGAGCTGACTTCCTATCACTCCTTCCCTCTTTCCCACAACTTCATCATAAATGTGATTACAAACATTATAACAGATAACTTATTCAAATGGAGTCAGAGGCTGAAAACTTTAGAAAATCCTTGATATAAGGATATAAGGGTTACAACGAGGGATGTGGGTGTTAACCATTGGTCCATACACAAATGTTATGTTTGGTATGTGGTGTTTACAGTGGTTAGGATAGAGCTGTTCCTGTTAGGGTCTGGACGACCTCATATAGAATGGTGTCGGTTAAGATGCCGTCTTGCAACTTGGGGAAGAATGCTCTGTGGTGGCAGGCGATGACGATGGTCGAGAAGTTACTTCTGGAACTGTTGGGTAAGGTCTGTGTGACGGGTAAGAGGGACGGAGGATTGTCTTGTATGCCCTTTTCTTCCCCTTGTCTCGTAGCCTCTGTTGTGTGGTGGGTCGGGCCAGGGAAGGTCACGTAAGTTTAGGAAAAACAAGATTTTTTGAGATTTTTTTTTCTATTCCCGACGGCGGGAGTCCAGGCGTCTTCACTATAAAGAATAGTGAGACGATACCTGGTGGATGTGTATATGGAAATATATATATATATATATATATATATATATATATATATATATATATATATATATATATATATATATATATGTATATATATATATATATTTCCTATGAGTCCACGGGGAAAATGAAAAACGATAAGTTCCCAAGTGCACTTTCCTGTAATAATCACATCATCAGGGGAGACACAAGAGAGAAATAAAAGTCACTTGATATGCATCGAAGAGACGAAGCTAGGACGCCATTTGGTAAGCATGTGATTGTCCAAAACATACAACGAGCGTTCATAAAGTTACTATTTACAAATTTTATCAACAATAAAGTTATCAAATTTGTATAGACCATCACTAATATTGGATTATAATTCTTTGTGTATTTGATGATAGAAGATTCATTGATATTTCTCTTGGTAATAGAGTTAGAGTTAATAACTGAGATAGCATTATTCTAGTCAGTACAATGATTATAATTTTTAATGTGATTAAACAAGGCATTTGATTCTTGTCCCGTTCTTATACTATATTTATATTGTTTAAGTCTAACAGAAATATCCTTACCAGTTTCACCAACATAAAATTTTTCACAGTATCCACAAGGCACTTTATAGATGCATCTAAGAGAATTTTCTGGTGAATTCCTGATTAAGATATTCTTTATAGTATTATTGTTGCTAAAGGCAACATTTACATTAAAGGATTTAAGAAACATGGGAAGTAAAGTGAAATTATTATTAAAAGGGAAACCTAAAAGATTCTTGGTGTCAATGCGAGGTTTGGGCTCAACTCTATAAAATGATTACTTTGGTAACTTAAGGGATTTATCAATGAAAGATCTAGGGTACTTTAACTTAGATCCAATAGAATATATCTGCTCAAACTCATCATCAATAAACTCTGGACTGCAAATACGTAATGGCCTTAGAACATAGATTGAAATGATGGGAATTGAACTATGTCATGTTGAGATGAGTAATAATGGATATATGAGCATACATTGGTGGGTTTTCT
Source organism: Panulirus ornatus (assembly GCF_036320965.1). Lineage (NCBI taxonomy): Eukaryota > Metazoa > Arthropoda > Malacostraca > Decapoda > Palinuridae > Panulirus > Panulirus ornatus. Next base: position 43,730,685 of record NC_092226.1, read on the forward strand.
GTATATGTTAAGCTTAAACTTGTTTCCTTGCCTATGCATCATGCAATCTAAAAATGGTAACATACCATTATTTTCATTTTCTACATTGAATTTGATGGAAGGTACTAAATTGTTAAGTAAGGGGAGAAATATTTGTAAATTTTCATTTGTTAGCCAAACACGAAGAACATCATCTACATACCTAAACCAAATTGCATTAGAAGGTAAGATATCCTGTAGTAATTTTGTTTCAAAAAATTCCATATAAAGATTACTTAGTACAGGTGAAAGAGGGTTACCCATTGCCATGCCAAATTTTTGAGCATAATAATCTCCAATGAATTGAACTACACAGTCTTTTATACACAGTTTTTTTCATTTCAATGAAAACAGACTTTGAAACAGGGAAATGAATATCATCCAAGACTTCAAATAAATATTCTAAAAGGTCATCAACTGGAACTTTAGTGAAAAGTGAGGAAACATCAAAGCTAACTAGTTTGAAATAAAAATCAACATTGATATTGTTTAACATGATAACACGCAATATTGTGATCCTTTCTGATATATATATATATATATATATATATATATATATATATATATATATATATATATATATATATATATATATATATATATTTTTTTTTTTTTTTTTTTTTCTTTTTTTTTTCTTTAATTTTGCTTTGTCGCTGTCTCCCGCGTTAGCGAGTTAGCGCAAGGAAAAGGGGAAAGAATTGCCCAACCTACCCACATACACATGTATATACATACACGTCCACACACGCAAATATACATACCTATACATCTCAACGTATACATATATATACACACACAGACATATACACATATACACATGTACATAATTCATACTGTCTGCCTTTATTCATTTCCATCGCCACCTCGCCACACATGAAATAACAACCCCCTCCCCCCTCATACGTGCGAGGTAGCGCTAGGAAAAGACAACAAAGGCCACATTCGTTCACACTCAGTCTCTAGCTGTCATGTAATAATGCATCGAAATCACAGCTCCCTTTCCACATCCAGGCCCCACAGAACTTTCCATGGTTTACCCTAGACGCTTCACATGCCCTGGTTCAATCCATTGGCAGCACGTCAACCCCGGTATACCACATCGTTCCAATTCACTCTGTTCCTTGCACGCCTTTCGCACTCCTGCATGTTCAGTCCCCGATCACTCAAAATCTTTTTCACTCCATCTTTCCACCTCCAATTTGGTCTCCCACTTCTCGTTCCCTCCACCTCTGACACATATACCCTCTTTGTCAATCTTTCTTTACTCATTCTCTCCATGTGACCAAACCATTTCAAAACACCGTCTTCTGCTCTCTCAACCTCACTCTTTTTATTACCACACATCTCTCTTACCCTATTATTACTTATTCGATCTAACCACCTTACACCACATATTGTCCTGGAACATCTCATTTCCAGCACATCCACCCTCCTGCGCACATCTCTATCCATAGCCCACGCCTCGCAACCATACAACATTGTTGGAACCACTATTCCTTTAAACATACCCATTTTTGCTTTCCGAGATAATGTTCTCGACTTCCACACATTCTTCAAGGCTCCCGGAATTTTCGCCCTCTCCCCCACCCTATGATTCACTTCCCCTTCCATGGTTCCATCCGCTGCCAAATCCACTCCCAGATATCCAAAACACTTCACTTCCTCCAGTTTTTCTCCATTCAAACGTACCTCCCAATTGACTGGACCCTCAACCCTACTGTACCTAAGAAAATTGCTCTTATTTGCATTTACTCTCAACTTTCTTCTTTCACACACTTTAACAAACTCAGTCACCAGCTTCTGCAGTTTCTCACATGAATCAGCCACCATCGCTGTATCATCAGCGAACAACAACTGACTCTCTTCCCAAGCTCTCTCATCCACAACAGACCGCATACTTGCCCCTCTTTCCAAAACTCTTGCATTCACCTCTCTAATAGCCCTATCCATAAACAAATTAAACAAGCATGGAGATATCACACACCCCTGGCGCAAACCTACATTCACTGAGACCAATCACTTTCCTCTCTTCCTACACGTCCACATGCCTTACATCTTCGATAAAAACTTTTCACTGCTTCTAACAACTTGCCTCCCACACCATATATTCTTAATACCTTCCACAGAGCATCTCTATCAACTCTTATCATATGCCTTCTCCAGATCCATAAATGCTACATACAAATCCATTTGTTTTTCTATGTATTTCTCAAATACATTCTTCAAAGCAAACATCTGATCCACACATCCTCTACCACTTCTGAAACCACACTGCTCTTCCCCAATCTGGTGCTCTGTACATGCCTTCACCCTCTCATTCAATACCCTCCCACATAAATTCCCAGGAATACTCAACAAACTTATACCTCTGTAATTTGAGCACTCACCTTTGTCCCCTTTGCCTTTGTACAATGGCACTATGCAAGCATTCCGCCAATCCTCAGGCACCTCACCATGAATCATACATACATTAGATAACCTTACCAACCAGTCAACAATACAGTCACCCCCTTTTTTTGTAAATTCCACTGCAATACATATATATATATATATATATATATATATATATATATATATATATATATATATATATTTTTTTTTTTTTTTTTATTTTGCTTTGTCGCTGTCTCCCGCGTTTGCGAGGTAGCGCAAGGAAACAGACGAAAGAAATGGCCCAACCCACCCCCATACACATGTATATACACACACGTCCACACACGCAAATATACATACCTATACATCTCAATGTACGCATATATATACACACACAGACACATACATATATACCCATGCACACAATTCACACTGTCTGCCTTTATTCATTCCCATCGCCACCTCACCACACATGGAATACCATCCCCCTCCCCCCTCATGTGTGCGGGGTAGCGCTAGGAAAAGACAACAAAGGCCTCATTCGATCACACTCAGTCTCTAGCTGTCATGCAATAATGCCCGAAACCACAGCTCCCTTTCCACTTCCAGGCCCCACACAGCTTTCCATGGTTTACCCCAGACGCTTCACATGCCCTGATTCAATCCACTGACAGCACGTCAACCCCGGTATACCACATCGATCCAATTCACTCTATTCCTTGCCCGCCTTTCACCCTCCTGCATGTTCAGGCCCCGATCACTCAAAATCTTTTTCACTCCATCTTTCCACCTCCAATTTGGTCTCCTACTTCTCCTCGTTCCCTCCACCTCCGACACATATATCCTCTTGGTAAATCTTTCCTCACTCATTCTCTCCATGTGCCCAAACCATTTCAAAACATCCTCTTCTGCTCTCTCAACCACGCTCTTTTTATTTCCACACATCTCTCTTACCCTTACATTACTTACTCGATCAAACCACCTCACACCACACATTGTCCTCAAACATCTCATTTCCAGCACATCCATCCTCCTGCGCACAACTCTATCCATAGCCCACGCCTCGCAACCATACAACATTGTTGGAACCACTATTCCTTCAAACATACCCATTTTTGCTTTCCGAGATAATGTTCTCGACTTCCACACATTCTTCAAGGCCCCCAGAATTTTCGCCCCCTCCCCCACCCTATGATCCACTTCCGCTTCCATGGTTCCATCCGCTGCCAAATCCACTCCCAGATATCTAAAACACTTCACTTCCTCCAGTTTTTCTCCATTCAAACTCACCTCCCAATTGACTTGACCCTCAACCCTACTGTACCTAATAACCTTGCTCTTATTCACATTTACTCTTAACTTTCTTCTTCCACACACTTTACCAAACTCAGTCACCAGCTTCTGCAGTTTCACACATGAATCAGCCACCAGCTCTGTGTCATCAGCGAACAACAACTGACTCACTTCCCAAGCTCTCTCATCCCCAACAGACTTCATACTTGCCCCTCTTTCCAAAACTCTTGCATTTACCTCCCTAACAACCCCATCCATAAACAAATTAAACAACCATGGAGACATCACACACCCCTGCCGCAAACCTACATTCACTGAGAACCTATCACTTTCCTCTCTTCCTACACGTACACACACACACACACACACATATATATATATATATATATATATATATATATATATATATATATATATATATATATATATATATATATATATATATATATATATATATGGTTTTTGTTTTTTACATCCGAGCTGTAGAGCCTCTGCGCACTGTGGAATCTGGGCAATAACCTTATGTTTATCCACATTAGCTCTCGACATTTTCTCCTCACATGGTCTCCCAAGCTCAGATATCAACCTCTGCACTTTGTCACTCGAGTCTCATACCAGAGCCGTGCCCGTAGCAGACAGTAACTGACTCAACTCCTAGGCCTCCTACCCTCAATAAACTACAGGTCTGACGCCCTCCAAGACCTCGGAATTTACTTCCCTCACCAGCTTGTCCACGACCAGATTATACAATTATTATATCATCATCACACCATCGAGGCACACCCACTCCACCTTCACGTGGAACTTCCTCTCCTGCTCTCACACGAGCGTTACTCTCTCGACAGAAGCTTCTTGCTGCTTCTGATACCTCCCTCCGCACTATATATTCGCAACCCTGTTCACAATCCATCTGTCTCAGTCCAGGTACACGCTTTCTACACTACCATAAATGCCACAGACACATTTTGCCTCACTATGTTAGTATTTCTCAAACAGCAAACATCTGATCCACACAGCCTTCGCTATTCGTGAAGAAACACTGTTCCTCCCCAGTCTGATGCTCTTTGCATGCCTCTCACTCACTGCTCTCCTATACAATGGACCAGATATGCTGAACAGAGTTATTTCCTCAGTGACTCGAACGTTTACTTGTGTTCCCTTTACCTGCGCATACTGCCACTATTTTTTGCTAATGCCCAGGCACCTCACCTTGTGCCAACCTTTAAATGAAAGTACTAATTAACCAGTTAACAACTCCCTTACATCATCTCTTGAGAAATTCATCTGCAAACCCATTCACTCCAGTCGCTGTGCCACACTTCATCATCTTACGCAAACCTTTCACTTTCTTATATGTTTTAACTAACCAGTTGTCACGAGTCTTCCTTCCCGCATACCTTCATGTGCCACACACCCTACATCTGCCACCCTATCACCTGACTTATTCATCACTCCATATCCTCATTAACTCTTTTTTGTGTGGTAGTTTCTCTCCATCTACTTAATTCGCTGATGTTCTATTTGTTCTTTTGTTCTCTTACAGTATTCGTCTCTTAAAATATTTTCTCACTGAAGATTACCGATACTCCCTTACACCAAGTCTCATTTGCCCTTTCTTTGAACCCCTGACCTCCTACTGTTCCTTCTTGTAAATCTGCCAATCGCTCGCGCTCCTTCTCTGCAGGTAGCCTTCATATATCTTTCTTTTCTCTCACACTGGCTTCGTAATTTCCTTATCCCAGCACACACCACCTTTTTCCAGAGGCTTATGTTCCACCTTCCTGCACTCGACCTGCCATATACTTCCCACACCGCTTCCCTAAGTACCCGCCATCGCTTGCCCACTTCTGTAGTTTCGTCTGCTCCCACGTTTTGCTGCTGCTCACCCTGTCCCTCGTGGTATCTCCTCACACAAACCACTTTTACGAAATTCGCTGATTTTTGCCGCTCATTTCCCACCCATATCATTTCCTCTTTTCCTGAAGCCTCTACAGTCTTTCACCCTCGCCTCCACCAAAGAGTGGTGACACATCCCACCAGCTCCTCAGTCTCTATTCAGCACGCCTGTCTGTTATTACCCTATTCAATAATGCCCACTTTCCGTTACCTTTGTCACTCACGTACACCTGTGTATGTCTCTTGTTTTATTAAATCAGGAATTCCCAGTCAGCAGTCACTTTTCAGCACACAGCTTCACAAGATGTTTACTATTTCCACTCATAACTGGTGCCACATGCCCCCTTCCCCCCTCCACTTATACCCTCACCTGTCACATCACTCAGACATGCATTCACATCACCAATGCCTTATTAATAGATGCCTCACAGCAGAACTGTTGACGGACTCTCTCACCTCTTCCAAAGACCTTCGCCTCTCTTCCTCACTTCTCTCACTACCCGGCTCGTAAACACTAACAGTCACACAACATTCGAAATTCGCTTCTCATTTTGACCTACATTTATCTCGAGCTGACTTCCTATCACTCCTTCCCTCTTTCCCACAACTTCATCATAAATGTGATTACAAACATTATAACAGATAACTTATTCAAATAGAGTCAGAGGCTGAAAACTTTAGAAAATCCTTGATATAAGGATATAAGGGTTACAACGAGGGATGTGGGTGTTAACCATTGGTCCATACACAAACGTTATGTTTGGTATGTGGTGTTTACAGTGGTTAGGATAGAGCTGTTCCTGTTAGAATCTGGACGACCTCATATAGAATGGTGTCGGTTAAGATGCCGTCTTGCAACTTGGGGAAGAATGCTCTGTGGTGGCAGGCGATGACGATGGTCGAGAAGTTACTTCTGGAACTGTTGGGTAAGGTCTGTGTGACGGGTAAGAGGGACGGAGGATTGTCTTGTATGCCCTTTCCTTCCCCTTGTCTCGTAGCCTCTGTTGTGTGGTGGGTCGGGCCAGGGAAGGTCACGTAAGTTTAGGAAAAACAAGATTTGTTGAGATTTTTTTTTCTATTCCCGACGGCGGGAGTCCAGGCGTCTTCACTATAAAGAATAGTGAGACGATACCTGGTGGATGTGTGTGTGTGTGTGTGTGTGTGTTTACGGGAGAGAGTTGCCACGTCTCTAATATTGTGACATATCCTTACTTTCTTATATGCGTGTGTGTGCGCGCGCGCGCGCACACACACACACACACACACACACACACACACACACACACACACACACACGGCTTGGACACGACACATGTTGTATATAATGTTCAAGAGACGGGGTCCTGCCAGTGTACACCTCCCTCCCCGTACAGTATAATTACAAAAAGGTGATTACACACCAGCTGCTGCTAGGTACGTATTTATTAATCCCGGGGGTTGGAGTGTGAACAGTTGGATTGGCTGTGCGCTGACTGCCGCTCCCAGGCCACGAACTACGGCGGGCCCGTGTTGACTCAAGGTCAGTAACACTGAACTCTATACCACGGAGGCCCATGTGTGCATGTTTGTGTGGCCGCGTGTTCTGGCATTTTTGTGTCTACTTCCTTATTCATGTACTGTATGCAACTGACGCAGATTCTGAGGCTCCTTCACATTAGTGTACAGTTTAGGAATCTGAAAATTGGAATTTGCAAAATATTCTGGAGAACGTGCTGGAAGGAGGCAGGGGCGGCTGGGGGCCACACTGCAGCTGGCCAGCAGATGGTGGGGTGGTGTAGGGTGGCGACCTACACCTGGAGAACCCATCAAATGACTGGTTGTCAGTGTAGCATGTGGGATGAGCCATAACCTCTAATCCCCTCCAACTTTCTTCACTTTCCCTAACTTTCTATTGTTCACCACAGTCCCAAGGATCCACCAAGGAACCCCCTCCCAAGGTCTTCACCTCCCGAGAGTCGTGTCTCAAGTAAGCCCTGCCAATCAGCCAATTCAGCTCCCAAAAGTCTCCCTTCCAGTCAACAGTCGAGAGGGATTCACAGTTTATTTTCTTCAACTCGTTCAGTGGATGGTGTCTGGCGAACACTTCCCCGAGACTTGGAAGACATTAACAAACATATCGAGGCAGAGCAGAGGCTTCAACACTAACTTGAAATGCATACCTCCACACACTGGTGTTGCCTCACATGGGGGCTATAGTCATGCTTCATGTCTGTCATGATTGTTTGCTTCAGTATTTGTTTATGTTTGTGCACATCACTGAAATCTATTTAATGTATTTGTTGCTGATGTCTCTGTTGTCGTGTGCAGACGTTGTGTACTCATGTTACATAACGGTAGAGCATAATGTAGACTCTGTAGACCTCGTTGTAATGTGTGGTCAGTCATCGTTCGTGATGACGTACACATACTCGTCAAACACTATGCAGCAGCAGTCGTGCATGTTACGGCAGATGACTGGCTGTATCTTGTACAAAGATTAGTGGTTAAGAAATACAAGAAAAGTAGAAAAAGAATTGTATTTGTAGCGAGAAGCCATCAGATAAAGTTGGTGTAGTGAGTATGTTCACTGGAGGATGTCAGATGTGCCGACCACACTGGTGGCGCCACACTGGACGACTGGCTGGCACTGGTCACTTTCCCGCCAAGAGAAGGGAACTTATGTTCGGGAACTCCAACTTCACTGATAGCTTGAAGTAGGTTGAAGTTGATCATGTTACAGTGTGTCAGCGTGGGGAGTGATTACCTTAAACACATACACACACACACACACACACACACACAAACACACGCACACACGTCAGACGCTGGCCGGCTCTGACATGATCCTCATTGCCATGTGAATGATAGATGCCATGTTTGACTATAAGCTGTCATATATATATTTATTATATTTTCTTTTATCAGACTTTGTCGCTGTCTCCCGCGTTAGCGAGGTAGCTCAAGGAAACAGACAAAAGAATGGCCCAACCACACCCACATACACATGTATATACATACACGTCCACACACGCACATGTCAACATATATATATATATATATATGTCAACATATATATATATATATATATATATATATATATATATATATATACTTGTACTTAATTCATAGTTGCTGCCTTTATTCATTTCCATCGCCACCCCTCCCACATGATATGACAACCCCCTCCCCCCGCATGCGCGCGAGGTAGCGTTAGGAAACGACAATAGAGGCCACATTCGTTCACACTCAGTCTCTAGCTGTCATGTATAATGCACCGAAACCACAGCTCCCTTTCCACATCCAGGCCCCACAAAACTTTCCATGGTTTACCCCAGACGCTTCACATGCCCTGGTTCAATCCATTGACAGTATACCACATCGTTCCAATTCACTCTATTCCTTGCACGCTTTTCACCCTCCTGCGTGTCAGGCCCCGATCGCTCAAAATCTTTTTCACTCCATTTTTCAACCTCCTATTTAGTCTCCCACTTCTCTTCGTTCCCTCAACCTCTGACACATGTATCTTCTTTGTCAATCTATCCTCACTCATTCTCTCCATGTCACCAAACCGTTTCAAAACGCCCTCTTCTGCTCTCTCAACCCCTCTCTTTTTATTACCATACATCTCTTTTACCCTTTCATTACTTGTCGATCAAACCACCTCACACTACATATTGTCCTCAAACATCTCATTTCCAACACATCCACCTCCTCCGCACAACTCTATCTATAGCCCACGCCTCGCAACCATATATATATAGCATTGTTGGAACCACTATTCCTTCAAACATACCCATTTTTGCTTTCCGAGATAATGTTCTCGACTTCCACACATTTTTCAGCGCTACCAGAACTTCCGCCCCCTCCCCCACCCTGTGGCTCACTTCCGCTTCCATGGTCCCATCCCCTGCCAGATCCACTCCCAGATATCTAAAACACTTCACTTCCTCCAGTTATCTCCCTTTAAACTTACCTCCCAGTCGACTTGTCCCTCAACCCTACTGTACCTAATAACCTTGCTCTTAGTCACATTTACTCTCAGTTTTCTTCTTTCACACACTTTACCAAACTCAGTCACCAGCTTCTGCAGTTTCTCACCCGAATCAGTCATCAGCGCTGTATCATCAGCGAACAACAACTGACTCACTTCCCAAGCTCTCTCATCCACATACTTGCCCCTCTCTCCAAAACTCTTGCATTCACCTCCCTAACCACCCCATCCATAAACAAGTTAAACAGCCATGGAGACATCACGCACCCCTTCCACAGACCGACATTCACTGGGAACCAATCACTTTCCTCTTTTCCTACACGTACACATGCCTTACATCCTTGGTAAAAACTTATCACTGCTTCTTGCAACTTACCTCCCGCACCATATACTCTTAAAACCTTCCATAAAGCATCTCTATCTGCCCTATCATATGCATTCTCCAGATCTATAAATGCTACATAAAAATCCGTCTGTTTTTCTAAGTATTTCTCACATACATCCTTCAAAGCAAACACTTGATCCACACATCCTCTCCCACCTCTGAAACCACACTGCTCTTCCCCAGTCTGATGCTCTGTACATGCCTTCACTCCTCTCAGTCAATACCCTTCCATATAATTTCCCGGGAATACTCAACAAACATATGCCTCTTTAGTTTGAACACTCACCTTTGTCACCTTTAGACTTTGTACAGTGGCACCATGCATGCATTCCGCCAATCCTCATGTACTTCACCATGATTCATGAATACACTGAATATCCTTACCAACCAATCAACAACACACTCACTTCCTTTTTTAATAAATTCTACTGCATTACCATCGAAACCCGCCGCCGTGCCGGATTTCATCATCCGCAAAGCAATCACTACCTCTTCTCTCTTAACCAGAGTATTCTCCCAGACACTCTTCCCACACCACCCCGACCAAAACGCCCTATATCCGCCACTTTAACGTCAAACACATTCAACAACCCTTCCAAATATTCACTCCATCTCCTTCTCACGTCATTGTTACCTGTTATTACTTCCCCACTTGCCCGCTTTATCGATGTCCCCATCTGTTCTCTTGTCTTACGTACTTAATTTACCTCCTTCCAAAACATCTTTTTATATTCCCTAAAATTTAATGATACTCTCTCACCCCAACTTTCATTTGCCCTCACGGTACCTTGACCCTCTGCCGCTTTCTTTTTTATACATCTTCCAGTCATTTGCACTACTTATCTGCAAGTATCTTTCACTAACAACTTTACTTCTTCATCCCACCACTCACTACCCTATACCTGGGGCCAGGGGAGAAAGAATCCTTTCCACATCCCACCACTCACTGTCCTATACCTGGGGATGGGGGAGAAAGAATCCTTTCCACGTATTCTCCGCGTCTCTTATAAGACGACTAAAGGGGGCGGGAGCGGGGTGCTAAAAACTCTCCCCTCCTTGTGTTTTAGTTTCTAATAAGGGAAACAGAAGAAGGAATCAAGCGAGGTGTCTGAATGTGTGTGGATGGAATGAAGATGAGAAATAAGGAGAGATAAGTAGTATGTTCGAGGAAAGAAACTTGGATGTTCTGGCTCAGAATGAAACGAAGCTCAAGGGTAAAGAGGAAGAGTGGTTTGGGAAAGTCTTCGGAGTAGTCAGTGGTTGGTGAGAGGACAAGGGCTAGGGAAGGAGTAGCGCTACTCCTGAAGCAGGAGTTGTGAGAGTTTATGATACAGTTTAAGAAAGTAAATCCTGGATTGATGTTGGTAAAACTGAAAGTGGATGGAGAGAAATGGGTGATTATTGGTGACTATGCACCTAGTCTTGAGAAAATAGACCATGAGTGGCAAGGGTTTTGAGAGCAGCTGATTGAGTGTCAGCACCTTTGATGCACGAGACCGGGTTTTAGTGATGGGTGATTTAAATGCGAGGGTGAGAAAGTGGCAGTTGAGGGTATAATTGGTGTACATGGGGTGTTCAGTGTTGTAAATGGAAATGGTGAAGAGCTTGTGGATTTGTGTGCTGAAAAAGGACTGGTGATTAGGAATACCTGGTTTACAAAGAGAGATATACATAGATATACGTATGTAAGTAGGAGAGATGGTCAAAGGTCATTACTGGATTATGTATTAATTGACAGGCGTGTATAAGACAGACTTTTGGATGTAAATGTGCTCAGAGGGGCAGCTGGAGGGATGTCTGAAGGTGAAGATTTGTAGAGATTTTCTGAAGAGAAAAAAGTGTTGGGGAGAAGAGAGTGTTGAAAGTAAGTGCGCTTGGAAAGGAGACGTGTGAGGGAGTACCAGGAAAGATTGAGTGTAGAATGGTAAAGGTGAGAGCAATTGACGTGAGGGGAGTGGGTAAAGAATGGGATGTATTTGATGGCTTGCGCAAAAGATGCATGTGGCATGAGAAAGGTGGGAGGTGGGCAGATTAGGAAGGGTTTTTAGCGGTGGATATATATATGTGAATAAGAGCAAGGTTATTAGGTACAGTAGGGTTGAGGGTCAAGTCAATTGGGAGGTGAGTTTGAATGGAGAAAAACTGGAGGAAGTGAAGTGTTTTAGATATCTGGGAGTGGATCTGGCAGCAGATGGAACCATGGAAGCGGAAGTGGATCATAGGGTGGGGGAGGGGGCGAAAATTCTGGGAGCCTTGAAGAATGTGTGGAAGTCGAGAACATTATCTCGGAAAGCAAAAATGGGTATGTTTGAAGGAATAGTGGTTCCAACAATGTTGTATGGTTGCGAGGCGTGGACTATGGATAGAGTTGTGCGCAGGAGGATGGATGTGCTGGAAATGAGATGTTTGAGGACAATGTGTGGTGTGAGGTGGTTTGATCGAGTAAGTAACGTAAGGGTAAGAGAGATGTGTGGAAATAAAAAGAGCGTGGTTGAGAGAGCAGAAGAGGGTGTTTTGAAATGGTTTGGTCACATGGAGAGAATGAGTGAGGAAAGATTGACCAAGAGGATATACGTGTCGGAGGTGGAGGGAACGAGGAGAAGAGGGAGACCAAATTGGAGGTGGAAAGATGGAGTGAAAAAGATTTTGTGTGATCGGGGCCTGAACATGCAGGAGGGTGAAAGGAGGGCAAGGAATAGAGTGAATTGGAGCGATGTGGTATACTGGGGTTGACGTGCTGTCAGTGGATTGAATCAAGGCATGTGAAGCGTCTGGGGTAAACCATGGAAAGCTGTGTAGGTATGTATATTTGCGTGTGTGGACGTATGTATATACATGTGTATGGGGGTGGGTTAGGCCATTTCTTTCGTCTGTTTCCTTGCGCTACCTCGCAAACGCGGGAGACAGCGACAAAGCAAAAAAAAAAAAAAAAAAAAATATATATATATATATATATATATATATATATATATATATATATATATATATATATATATATATATATAGTTTCCTACGGTTGTTTGTAAGTTATATTGCAAATGCATAACTAAGGGTTACACCATTGAACCAAACAAAACACGTTGCACACAGATGTTGCAGATAATGAGATGCTTTGTCTTGTTGCTGAAGCTAAGCTGTGTCCAGAACATTAGCCCGTGATATTATGTTGGTGTCTTCTGCATCCTGATCAGTGCTTACCTTTGACTTTACCGTTTGTTTTCAGATGCAACAATTACAATATGGAAATATATATATTCTTTTTTACTCTTGGCTCATACATTGTTTCATTGGAATATATATATATACATATATATATATATATATATATATATATATATATATATATATATATATATATATATATATATATATATATATGTGTGTGTGTGTGTGTGTATATATATATTTTTTTCTTTTTTTTTTAAGGAATAGTAATTCCAACAATATTGATATGATTGCGAGGCATGGGCTATAGATGGGTTGTACGGAGGAGGGTGGATGTGTGGAAATAAAAAGAGTGTGGCTGAGACAACAGAAGAGGGTGTGTTGAACTGGTTTGGATATATGGAGAGAATGAGTAAGGAAAGATTGACAAAGATGATATATGTGTCAGAGTTTAAGGGAACAAGGAGGAGCGGGAGACCAAATAGGAGGTGGAGGGATGGAGTGGAAAAGATTTTAAGCAGTCGGGGCCTGAACATACAGGAGGGTTAGAGGCATGCAAGAAATAGAGTGATTTTGAACGATGTGGTATACTGGGGTCGACGTGCTGTCAATGAACTGAACTAAGGCAAGTGAAGCGCCTCGTGTAAACCATGGAAAGGTCTGAGGGGCCCTGGATGTGGAAAGGGAGCTGTGGTTTCGGTAAATTGCACATGACAGATAGAGACTGAATGTGAACGAGTGTGGCCTTTTTGTCTGTATTCCTGGCTCTTCCTCGGTGAAGCAGGGGAAGGCGATGCTGTTTTCCTGTGGGACGGGGTAGCGACAGGAATGCGTGTATGTTTATGTTCAAATATATATATATATATATATATATATATATATATATATATATATATATATATATATATATATATATATATATATTAGGAATTCCTGGTTTAAAAAGAGAGGTATCGTAACTATACGTATGTAAGTAGGGGAGATGGCCAGAGAGCATTATTGGATTACGTGTTAATTCATAGGCGCGCAAAAGAGAGACTTTTGGATGTTAATGTGCTGAGAGGTGCAACTGAAGGGATGTCTGATCATTATCTTGTGGAGGCGAAGATATGTAAAGGTTTTCAGAAAAGAAGAGAGAATATTGGGGTGAGAGAGTGGTGAGAGTAAGTGAGCTTGGGAAGGAGACTTGTGTGAGGAAGTATTAGGAGAGACTGAGTACAGAATGGAAAAAGGTGAGAACAAGGGTCGAAAGGGGTGTAGGGGAAGAATGGGATGTATTTAGGGAAGCAGTGATGGCTTGCGCAAAAGATGCTTGTGGCATGAGAAGCGTGGGAGGTGGGCAGGGTAGAAAGGGTAGTGAGTGGTGGGATGAAGAAGTAAGATTATTAGTGAAAGAGAAGAGAGAGGCATTTGGACGATTTTTGCAGGGAAAAAAAATGCAAATGAGTGGGATATGTATAAAAGAAAGAGGCAGGAGGTCAAGAGAAAGGTGCAAGAGGTGAAAAGGAGGGCAAATGAGAGTTAGGGTGAGAGAGTATCATTAAATTCTAGGGAGAATAAAAAGATGTTTTGGAAGGAGGTAAATAAACTGCGTAAGATAAGGGAAAAAATGGGAACGTCAGTGAAGGGGACTAATGGGGAGGTGATAACAAGTAGTGGTGATGTGAGAAAGAGATGGAGTGAGTATTTTGAAGGTTTGTTGAATGTGGCAGACATAGGGTGTTTTGATCGAGGTGGTGTGCAAAGTGAGAGGGTTAGGGAAAATGATTTGGTAAACAGAGAAGAGGTAGTAAAAGCTTGTCCGAAGATGAAAGCCGAAAAAGCAGCGGGTTTGGATGATATTGCATTGGAATTTATTAAAAAAGGGTTGACTGTATTGTTAACTGGTTGGTAAGGTTATTTAATGTATGTATGACTCATGGTGAGGTGCCTGAGGATTGGTGGAATGCTTGCATAGTGCCATTGTACAAAGGCAAAGGGGATAAAAGTGAGTGGTCAAATTACAGAGGTATAAGTTTGTTGAGTATTCCTGGTAAATTATATGGGAGGGTATTGATTGAGAGGGTGAAGGCATGTACATAGCACCAGATTGGGGAAAAGCAGTGTGGTTTTAGAAGTGGTAAAGGATGTGTGGATCAGGTATTAGCTTTGAAGAATGTATGTGAGAAATACTTAGAAAAGCAAATGGATTTGTATGTAGCATTTATGGATCTGGAGAAGGTATATGATAGAGTTGATAGAGATGCTCTGTGGAAGGTATTATGAATATATGGCGTGGGAGCAAATTGTTAGAAGTAGTGAAAAGTTTTTATCGAGGATTTAAGGCATGTGTACGAGTAGGAAGAGAGGAAAATGATTGGTTCTCTGAATGTTGGTTTGTGGTAGGGGTGCGTGTCTCCATGGTTGTTTAATTTGTTTATAAGGATGGAGTTGTTAGGGAGGTGAATGCAAGAGTTTTGGAAAGAGGGGCAAGTATGAAGTCTGTTGTGGATGAGAGAGCTTGGGAAGTGAGTCAGTTGTTGTTCGCTTATGATACAGCGCTGGTGGCTGATTCGGGTGAGAAACTGCAGAAGGCTGGTGACTGAGTTTGGTAAAGTGTGTGAAAGAAGAAAGCTGAGAGTAAATGTGAATAAGAGCAAGGTTATTTGGTACAGTAGGGTTGAGGGACAAGTCAATTGGGAGGTAAGTTTGAATAGAGAAAAACTGGAGGAAGTGAAGTGTTTTAGATGTCTGGGAGTAGATTTGGTAGCGGATGGAGCCATGTAAGCGGAAGTGAATCATAGGGTGAGGGAGGGGGCGAAAGTTCTTGGAGCGTTGAAAAATGTGTTGAAGTCGAGAACGTTATTTTGGAAAGCAAATATGGGTATGTTTGAAGGAATAGTGGTTCCAACAATGTTGTATGGTTGCGACGCGTGGGCTATAGATAGACTTGTGCGGAGGACGGTGAATTTGCTTGAAATGAGATGTTAAAGGACAATATGTGGTGTGAGGTGGTTTGATCGAGTAAGAAATGAAAGGGTAAGAGAGATGTGTGGTAATAAAAAGAGTGTGGTTGAGAGAGCAGAAGAGGGCGTTTTGAAACGGTTTGGTCACATGGAGAGAATGAGTGAGGAGAGATTGACGAAGAGGATATATGTGTCAAAGGTGGAGGGAACTAGGAGAAGTGGGAGACCAATTTGGAGGAGGAAAGATGGAGCGAAAATGATTTTGAGTGATCGGGGCCTTAACATGCAGGAGGGTGAAAGGCGTGCAAGGAATAGAGTGAATTGGAACGATGTGGTATACCGGGGTGGACTTGCTGTCATTGGATTGAACCAGAGCATGTGAAGCGTCTGGTGTAAACCATGGAAAGTTCTGTGGGGCCTGGATGTGGAAAGGAAGCTGTGGTTTCAGTGCCTTATACACGATAGCTAGAGACTAAGTGTGAACGAATGTGGCCTTTGTTGTCTTTTCCTAGCGCTACCTCGCACACATATGGTGGGAGGGGGTTGTCATTTCATGTTTGTTGGGGTGGCGACGGAAATGAAAAAGGGCAGACAGTATGAATTATGTGCATGTATGTGTTCGTCTGTGTGTGTGTGTGTGTGTATATATATATATATATATATATATATATATATATATATATATATATATATATATATATATATATATATATATATATATATATATATGTAGGTTTGCGGCAGGGGTGTGTGATGTCTCCATGGTTGTTTAATTTGTTTATGGATGGGGTTGTTAGGGAGGTAAATGCAAGAGTTTTGGAAAGAGGGGCAAGTATGAAGTCTGTTGGGGATGAGAGAGCTTGGGAAGTGAGTCAGTTGTTGTTCGCTGATGACACAGCGCTGGTGGCTGATTCATGTGTGAAACTGCAGAAGCTGGTGACTGAGTTTGGTAAAGTGTGTGGAAGAAGAAAGTTAAGAGTAAATGTGAATAAGAGCAAGGTTATTAGGTACAGTAGGGTTGAGGGTCAAGTCAATTGGGAGGTGAGTTTGAATGGAGAAAAACTGGAGGAAGTGAAGTGTTTTAGATATCTGGGAGTGGATCTGGCAGCGGATGGAACCATGGAAGCGGAAGTGGATCATAGGGTGGGGGAGGGGGCGAAAATTCTGGGAGCCTTGAAGAATGTGTGGAAGTCGAGAACATTATCTCGGAAAGCAAAAATGGGTATGTTTGAAGGAATAGTGGTTCCAACAATGTTGTATGGTTGCGAGGCGTGGGCTATGGATAGAGTTGTGCGCAGGAGGATGGATGTGCTGGAAATGAGATGTTTGAGGACGATGTGTGGTGTGAGGTGGTTTGATCGAGTGAGTAACGTAAGGGTAAGAGAGATGTGTGGAAATAAAAAGAGCGTGGTTGAGAGAGCAGAAGAGGGTGTTTTGAAGTGGTTTGGGCACATGGAGAGAATGAGTGAGGAAAGATTGACCAAGAGGATATATGTGTCGGAGGTGGAGGGAACAAGGAGAAGAGGGAGACCAAATTGGAGGTGGAAAGATGGAGTGAAAAAGATTTTGTGTGATCGGGGCCTGAACATGCAGGAGGGTGAAAGGAGGGCAAGGAATAGAGTGAATTGGAGCGATGTGGTATACCGGGGCTGACGTGCTGTCAGTGGATTGAATCAAGGCATGTGAAGCGTCTGGGGTAAACCATGGAAAGTTGTGTAGGTATGTATATTTGCGTGTATGGACGTATGTATATACATGTGTATGGGGGGGGGGGGCCATTTCTTTCGTCTGTTTCCTTGCGCTACCTCGCAAACGCGGGAGACAGCGACAAAGTATAAAAAAAAAGAAATATATATATATATATATATATATATATATATATATATATATATATATATATATATATATATATATATATATACATATATATGTATATATATATATATATATATATATATATATATATATATATATATATATATATATATATATATATATATATATATATATATATTTATTTTGCTTTGTCGCTGTATCCCGCGTTAGCGAGGTAGCGCAAGGAAACAGACGAAAGAATGGCCCTACCCACCCACATACACATGTATATATATACACGTCCACACACGCAAATATACATATCTATACATCTCACTGTACACATATATATACACACACAAACATATACATATATACCCATGTACATAATTCATACTATCTGCCTTTATTTATTCCCATCGCCACCTCGCCACACATGGAATAACATCCCCCTCCCCTCTCATGTGTGCGAGGTAGCGCCAGTAAAAGACAACAGAGGCCCAATTCGTTCGCACTCAGTCTCTGGCTGTCATGTAATAATGCCCGAAACCACAGCTCCCTTTCCACATCCAGGCCCCACAGAACTTTCCATGGTTTACCCCAGACGCTTCACATGCCCTGATTCAATCCATTGACAGCACGTCGACCCCGGTATAACACATCGATGCAATTCACTCAATTCCTTGCCCGCCTTTCACCCTCCTGCATGTTCAGGCCCCGATCACTCAAAATCTTTTTCACTCCATCTTTCCACCTCCAATTTGGTCTCCCACTTCTCGCTTCCTCCACCTGTAACAGATATATCCTGTCTGTCAATCTCTCCTCACTCATTCTCTCCATGTGATCAAATTATTTAAAAAAACTCTTCTGCTCTCTCAAACACACTCTTTTTATTACCACATATCTCTCTTACCCTTTCATTACTTACTCGACCAAGGCACCTAACACCACATATTGTCCTCAAACATCTCATTTCCAATACATCCACCCTCCTCCGCAAAACTCTATCTATAGCCCACGCCTCGCAACCGTATAACATTGTTGGTAACACTGTTCCTTCAAACATACCCATTTTTGCTTTCCGAGATAATGTTCTCGCCTTCCACACATTTTTCAACGCTTTCAGAACTTTCACCCTCTCCCCCACCCTGTGACTCACTTCTGCTTCCATGGTTCCATCCGCTGCCAAATATACTCCCGGATATGAAAAGCACTTCACTTCCCTCAGTTATTCTCCATTCAAACTTACTTCCAAATTGATTTGTCCCTCAACCCTACTGTACCAAATAACCTTGCTCTTATTCACATTTACTCTCAGCTTTCTTCTTTCACACAGTCTACCAAACTCAGTCACTAGCTTGTACCCTTTTCTCACCCGAATCAGCCACCAGCGATGTGTCATCAGCGAACAACAACTGATTCACTTTCCAAGCCTTCGCATCCAAAACAGACTGCATACTTGTACCTCTCTCCAAAACTCTTGAATTCACCTCCGTAACAACCCCATCCATAAACAGATTAAACAACCATGGAGACATCGGGCACCCCTGCCGCAAACCGAGATATAAGAGTTTTGGAGAGCGGGGCAAGTATGCAGTTTGTTGGGGATGAGAGGGCTTGGGAAGTGAGTCAGTTGTTGTTCGCTGATGAGACAGCACTGGTGGCTTATTCCGGTGAGAAACTGCAGAAGTTGGTGACTGAGTTTGGTAAAGTGTGTGGAAGAAGATAGATGAGAGTATATGCGAATAAGAGAAATGTTATTAGGTTCAGTAGGGTTGAGGGGCAAGTTAATTGGGGGGTATGTTTGAATGGAGAAAAACTGGAGGAAGTGACGTGTTTTAGATATCTGGGAGTGGATTAGGCAGCGGGTGGAACCATGGAAGCGGAAGTGAGTCACAGGGTGGTGTAGGGGGCGAAGGTTCTGGGAGCGTTGAAGAATGTGTGGAAGGCGAAAACGTCATCACGGAAAGCAAAAATGGGTATATTTGAAGGAATAGTGGTTTAAACAATGTTATATAGTTGTGAGGCATGGACGATAGATAGGGTTGTTCGGAGGAGTGTGAATATGATGGAAATGAGATGTTTTAGGACAATATGTGGTGTGAGGTGGTTTGATCGAGTAATAATGAAAGGGTAAGAGAGATGTGTGGTAATGAAAAGTGTGGTTGAGAGAGCAGAAGAGGGTGTATTGAAATAGTTTGGTCACATGGAGAGAATGAGTGAGGAAAGATTGACGAAGAGGATATATATGTCAGAGGTGGATGGAACGAGGAGAAGTGGGAGACCAGGTGGAAGGATGGAGTGAAAAGATTTTGAGCGATCGGGGCCTGAACATGCAGGAGGGTGAAAGGCGTGCAAGGAATGGAGTGAATTGGAACGATGTGGTATACCGGGGTCGACGTGCTGTCAGTGGATTGAACCAGTGCAAGTGAAGCGTCTGGGGTAAACCATGGAAAGTTCTGTGGGGCCTGAATGTGGAAAGGGAGCTGTGGTTTCGGTGCATTACACATGACAGCTAGAGACTGAGTTTAAACGGATGTGGCTTTTGTTGTCTTTTCCTAGCGCTACCTCGCGGGGGGAGGGGGGATAGTATTTCATGTTTGGCGGGATGGCGACGGGAAAGAATAAAGGCAGCAAGTGTGAATATGTACATGTTCATTTATGTATATGTGTGTGTATGTATTTGTATGTATACGTTGGAATGTATAGGTATGTATATGTGTGTGTGTGAGCGTGTATTTATGTATACATGTGTTTGTGGGTGGGTTCGGCCATTCTTTCGTCTTTTTTTTTTTTTTTTTTTTTTTTTGCGTTACCTCGCTAACGTTGGAGACAGCGACAAAGTATATTAAAAAATGTTAGATTGATATATAGATGTGCTGGTAAGCATGATGAAAATGAAACACATGTAATGATCACATCGTTAGGGGAGATACAACAATGAGGTAGAAGACGTACAACAGTCAGTTGATATACAAGGAAGAGACGTAGATAAGACGCCATTGGTAAACATGCGTTACCATCCTTAGACCCGCGATAACCATGACTGGGTATTGTTTTGCCTCTGCCTTGTTGGTTGTTGTTGAAAAAAGAGATCAGACATATTAATGCTCTCCATCGAGCTTAGTGGGGACCGCACTCGCTCCTTTTGTCTAGCTTAAGCAAGTTCCTCTGACACTTGTTCTCAATACACTCCCAGGTAGGCTAGATGGTTACGACCTTCCATACACGTATCCCTGCCTGAACCCAGCTTGTGTGTTTACCTTGATCATCCGTCTTTCTTGGGGCACAGTATCAGAGGTCTTCTGACGGTCGAACACTAGACAGTCCACCCATTCATTCTTCACCCTTGTATAAGGATATTGGTCACTCACCCATAGAAATCCAGAGGATTCTAAACGGAAGTCGTCACACAAGATATTTTGTCTCTGAATCTATATTGTGTCCCACTTGTGAAGTCGGTCATAAGATCCTCTGTCTGCTACCTGATATGTGTCTTTATTATGCTTCAGGTTAGGTTCTTTAGTGAGAGATATCTTTACTGTGGTTTAGGATTAGTGAAAGATATCTTTACTGTGGTTTAGGATTATGCTCTTTAATGATACTGTTATGTGGTTTAAGGCTGCTTCTCAGTTACCTTTATTGATCGTTGATATTACGTTGAGTCGTTTTCATTCTGCTGCAACATGACCCATTCAGAGGGAGGAGACAGCTACCATCACCAGTAGTTTGACCAAGGTATACGTCCACTGAGTACGAATGCTGCGATGCCATCTCGTCTATCAATTTGATGCAGTTCTCGTTTCGTCAATAGACTACTCACTTATAGTCGATTGATTTCAATATCTTTTAAGGAATCTTACCCCTTCCCTAGCTGGGAGTAAACGTACCGTGAAGCTCCGTATTTAACCCCACACATAATATCTTCAAATGTACACATAAGTTTCCCATCTGAGCTCTTCATTCTAATCATTTGGTTCTTGAGTTTGTCTTATGTGAAAGTGGGTGATAGTTTGGTGTGTTATTTTGACTTGTCAACATTTTCCCCAACTTGTCCTTCTCTTATTGTGATCATGTCTGGCCTTCGTGTCTGGCAAATGTAGCCCAGGCTTCTGTATCTTCCGTATGTCTTTTCTCGAGTGTGTCTGTGTTCCCTTACCTTTTCACATGTGTTAAACTAAATCTTTAATTATCATTTTTCTCATTGCTCGCTTGCTGTATCCCACCGTTAGGACACGCCTCTTCTAGGTTTTCATTGAATCTGTTTCACAGAATGTGGTATAGCATTATACTGTACCCTGGTACCGGTATTCAGACGCCCAGTCTGTCCCCGCAGTGGTGATGGTTAGGGCCTCATAGTGTTCACCTTTACGTGTCTTCTCATTTTAAGTCGAGTATTAGTTTTTAAGCAGCTTCTCTTTCATTGTGTAATCCATCGCCCTTTTTCCCGAATGGAGGTCTGTGTGTTTCCAGTTTCAGGGTTACTGTGCGGGAAAATTAGGTCTGTCTCCCATGCTAACATCCCCAGCCGTAACCATGGCAACGTGTGTGTGTGTGTGTGTGTGTGTGTGTGTGTGTGTGTGTGTGTGTGTGTGTGTGTGTGATTACTATAGGAGTGTTACGAGGCGAGAGAGATTAACACTCGTATTGCCTCGTCTTTTAACCTTGTATATATGTACCGTGTATTTACTCCTGTGTATATACATAGGCACACCTCAGCCTGAGCCAGGTCATTTATGACCAGCCCCGAGAGGAGGAGGAGGAGGATGTGAGCTGGGTTGGCTGTGGGACAACTGCCGCGCTCGGGATTCGATCCCATGCTGGCCAGACTCCAGATGGGTTCGTGCTGTTTGCATAATGTACAAACCACAGTATTTACTCTGTAAAACGTCCTGTATATCTGTTACTTTGACTGTGTACATGTACCTCACTCCTGTGCTTATCCAAAGCGTTTGAAGTAGTCAGCCCCCACCTTCCATTTCTGTACTATCTCAATGTAGTTTCAGTTGAATGGTTAAGTTCTGTAAGTTGTGATTTATTCATTTAATATTTTCTTATACACAGACTACCATGAGTCACCACGGGCCCACCCGGGTCAGGCCCGCATGGGTCTCAATCCATGGCGTGGCAGTCGGCCTACACCCAACCCAAGTGTTCCTCCTCCCCTCAGGTCGATAGATTGCTACCTGGGTTAGGCTGGTGTGTGTGTGTGTGTGTGTGTGTGTGTGATTATTATATGTTTATTACAGGGAGAGAGATTTACACTTCTGTTATCCTGTCACTTAATTGTCATATATGTACCCTATCTTTACTCCTCTGTGTACACACACACACACACACACACACACACACACACACACAGCTCTTACGGGGCCTCCGTGGTGTAGTGGCTAAAGTTACCAACCATGAGTCACCGTTCCCCTTGGATTCGAATTCTGGAAGTGGCAGTCGGTCCACACGCAACCCAGGTGTTCTCAGGGCTGATCGATACATGGGTGCCTGGCTTGGGCTGGAGTAGGTGTGTGAGTGTATATACACATAGGAGACAAGACATAGTACACACACAAGGTTAAGAGACGAAACATCACCAGTGTAAAATTCTCTCTCCGTAGCACAAGTGGTAAGAATGTGTCTGTAAGAGGGAACTGGAAGTTGACATAATTCCTAACTATCTGCTGGCAAAAATGATCGTCCAAGTACATAGATATATAGGAGTAATCAGCAACCTGTTCGTATCCTATATAAGGCCAGAACTAGAATGATTAGAATATATTTCTCAAATTGGATTGACGCGATTTTAGGAGCGCAAAGAACTAACAGAGAAGGTCCAAATGAAGGCAACAGAGTGGTAGAATAAGAGCTCAGTTACAAGGAAAGGCTAGAGGTCATAAATTTGCCCACCATTAAAGAGAGAAGAGTGAGGGGTGACCTGGTACTGACCTTTAAGTTTTAAGTCAGCTTGATAATGTAGACCATGAACAGTTCCTCGGAAGATGCTGGGAGAGAACACTGAGAAACTATAACATGATGTTGAGCAAGACACTTGTTAAACATGATGTAAAAAAAATACTTTCATATTATAAGAGTAGTGGATGACTGTAGTAAACTGTTGTGTTATAGTGAATGTGGATGGCTTACACTAGTTTAAAAAGTATAAAAGTTGATGCAGACTGAGGTCCCTCACTCTTCCCTTGTGTAGGGAGGTAAAAGTCGTCTTAGGCAGGAGGAGTAGTGTTAGGACTTGATATTGTATATAGGGATATCTCATAAATATTTAAGAGGTTCGTTACACAAGAATTCCTTTTCCTTGAATTCGAGGTGACTGTGTGGCAACTGTTGGGTGGACCATTTTGATAACTGTTTCTTTCCTTACCCCAAGAGGCTTTGGAACTCTCTACCTTCTCGTGTCTTTCCCAATAAGTATGACGTGGCACATTTTAAAAAAGGTTTTTCACTTTCTCCAAAACTCGTAAATACTTTCCCTTGTCTTTTCTTTTTCCCTTTCATAATCCTATCTATATTTCAATTAAGGCCCGGCCTTGTAGACTCTCGTCCGTGACTGGAGTCTCCCACGTATGTTTATATGAAAATAACTGTTTGTATTGTACGGAGTTCTGCACAGGTGAAGTCTCTAATTCTTGAGATTTCTCAACTATTATACTTTATAAACGAGTCTAAGCTATCCACATTCACTAGTTAATAGCTGTTTACTACAGTCATCCACTACCCTCATTATACAAGGACCAGGCTAACCTGCAGGGTTGGTCTGATACATGGTTGTTGACATTCACACCAAGTAAACATAGAGTTATGAGGGCGAGACACATTGGAAGAAGATCATGATACGAGTGTTACGGGAAGGTAATAAGCTACAAGAATGTTTATGTGAGATAAAAGTGAAGTCGACCTTGTACCTTACATTGTCGCCTGAGTCCCACATTATTTGTGCGTCAGGAAATATTCAACAAACTGTTCCCATATTATATTGTCTGCTTAACATATAACTGGGAATCCTGTTCAGAAGTCGAAATTTCTTTTCTTCCTCAGTTGCTCCGTTTATACAAAGGATTAATCTTTCCTTGTATGGAGTACTGCTCTCACATCTTGGATAGTTCTAGCAGTGTATCCTTACCTGACAGACTTGAGTCGAAAGCGGTCAGACTTATAAGCTGTTCCAGGCTAACTTGCAAACTTGACCCCCTTGCCCTACACCGCAATTTTGGTTCACTTTCTCTATTCTTTAAGTATTACTTTGCTTTTTGCCCCCGAGAGCTGACTGCTTGTGTGCCCACACCACTAGTTAGGCCACGTAATACTAGGCAAGTTACTGCGTCACATGATTACTTTGTGGCCATTTTTATAACTATTTTTTACCCAATACTTTGTTTCTTTCCGTTTTATTAGCCTCTCTATATTTCAATTAAGACCCGGCCTTGATGTGGAGTTTTGCCCGTGACCGGAGCCTCGAAAGTAGAAATGAAAAAAATTGTGTTTGGTCGCCGCTCTTAAAGAAGCACAAAGGAAAGCCACAGGAGAGGAACAAAGGTAATTTTAGTATTAAGAGAGCAGAGTTGCAGGGAGACGGTAGAGGCTATGGATTTGTCCGTTGTGGCTGAGAGAAGAGTAAGGAGTGACTTGATCACAACCTTTGAGTTTCTAAACCAGTTTGATGTCGTCAACAGAGAAAATTTCTTCGAGGGATGCAAAGTTTGGAGCAGCCAGAGGCCGTAACGTGAAGATATGCATGGAATGTATTAGGAGAAGACGTCAGGAGGCACTTGGATTGTGTGAGAATTGTCGATAGATGGAGTAAACTGAATAGAGCTAATGTGTATGTGGACAGCATACCGGGTCGTGATACTGTACGAAAAATGATTACAAATAAAATGCCACATCCACACGTTTGCCGTCTGAACAAGAGATAACCTCGGACAAGACACTCAGGAAGAAGAATGATGATATATTGATTTCCTCTCGGTTAAGGCCGCTGCCTATGACGGTTAGTTTGAGAACTAACGAGAGAATGAGGAGTGAAGGAGTGATGGCTCAGACCCAGATTATGAGGCGATAACAGGAGAGGTCATCATGCCTCATAAGAGGCAGTCATTATCTCTCTCGTGTAAGGTTTATTATGAGGAGCGCCTACTGTACATTCTGGGAAGTTCTGTGATCATATTACGGGCTGGGCGTGTGGAGGAGCCACCTCTCGCTTGTTTACAAGGTGCTGGAGTGTTGTTGACATAGTGGTTGGCGGGGCGGGACGGGCCAGCACAACGGCCCACTCATTACACTGTCGTGTACTCCCCTTCTACCTAACCCCTGCAGGCCCCCTCCTCCTCCTCCTCCTCCTCCTCCTCCTCCTCCTCCTCCTCCCTGGCCACTGGCAGGGCAAGTGGGACCCCACTGTCCTGCCGCTCCTCTGGCTGGTATCTGGGTTCTGCTCATCTGGAGGAGCAGGATTTTATGTCCTATTTCTGGCGGTGGAAAAAAAAAGAAAGAGTATGACCCCGACGAAGCCTACCGTGAGTGACGGTAATGTCTGCATTGTGACGCGCCAGAGTCCTGTGTTGTGACGCGCCAGAGTCCTGTGGTGTGACGCGGCAGAGTCCTGTGTTGTGACGCGCCAGAGTCCTGTGTTGTGACGCGCCAGAGTCCTGTGTTGTGACGCGGCAGAGTCCTGTGTTGTGACGCGCCAGAGTCCTGTGTTGTGACGCGCCAGAGTCCTGTGTTGTGACGCGCCAGAGTCCTGTGGTGTGACGCGGCAGAGTCCTGTGGTGTGACGCTGGTCGTCCTAAGGGCTGCCATCAGGTGGTCCGGACCCGTCCGTCTCTCCGTCGTTGTTGATGTGGTGTTCGTGGGTCGCCCGGAGCACGACGGTCACCACGACGCGTCACACTCATCCCTCTCAAATATATGTTATTATTATTATTATTATTATTATTATTATTATTATGGTTATTATCATTATTATTATATATTAATATCAGCAACTTGAAAGTTTATTTGTATGTCATTTTCTAAGGAGGCGCGACCTTGCGTTCCACGAATCGCGTTTTATTAATCTTTTATGGTTTACGTCCGTCAAGGGAAACGAAGATGCTTATAGTCTCACTAGGGAAAATGTGTGACCTCATTTCCCGTGCGAATAGATAAACTATACTCCGTTTTCCTTACAGAACAACTGTTAGAGAGAAAGGGAAAACAAAATGAATCGTTGGTTGGGTGCAAAATGAACCACACGGCTGTCAGAGATCTGAGAACTCTCGCCCAAGTTAAGTAACGTACACAAGGTAACTCAGGTGAGGCCTCCAGCAGCAGCGTTAACTGGATCACCATTAAAGTTAATCGTCTACAACCATCAGCTGGAAGGTCTCTTGATTGGCGTACTAACGAGTGTCAGGGAAACCATCATGGTGGTTCCCGTGAGGAAGGGCTTCACACTGCCTGTTCGAGGAGGTGGAGGCCAGTCGTTACTATAGATAGTGGGAGGTGGAGGCCAGTTGTTACTATAGATAGTGGGAGGTGGAGGCCAGTTGTTACTATAGATAGTGGGAGGTGGAGGCCAGTGGTTACTATAGATAGTGGGAGGTGGAGGCCAGTTGTTACTATAGATAGTGGGAGGTGGAGGCCAGTTGTTACTATAGATAGTGGGAGGTGGAGGCCAGTGGTTACTATAGATTAGTGGGAGGTGGAGGCCAGTTGTTACTATAGATAGTGGGAGGTGGAGGCCAGTTGTTACTATAGATAGTGGGAGGTGGAGGCCAGTGGTTACTATAGATAGTGGGAGGTGGAGGCCAGTCGTTACTATAGATAGTGGGAGGTGGAGGCCAGTTGTTACTATAGATAGTGGGAGGTGGAGGCCAGTGGTTACTATAGATAGTGGGAGGTGGAGGCCAGTTGTTACTATAGATAGTGGGAGGTGGAGGCCAGTGTTACTATAGATAGTGGGAGGTGGAGGCCAGTGGTTACTATAGATAGTGGGAGGTGGAGGCCAGTCGTT
Source organism: Panulirus ornatus (assembly GCF_036320965.1). NCBI lineage: Eukaryota > Metazoa > Arthropoda > Malacostraca > Decapoda > Palinuridae > Panulirus > Panulirus ornatus. Next base: position 43,758,545 of record NC_092226.1, read on the forward strand.
ACTATAGATAGTGGGAGGTGGAGGCCAGTTGTTACTATAGATAGTGGGAGGTGGAGGCCTGTTGTTTACTATAGATAGTGGGAGGTGGAGGCCAGTTGTTACTATAGATAGTGGGAGGTGGAGGCCAGTTGTTACTATAGATAGTGGGAGGTGGAGGCCAGTTGTTACTATAGATAGTGGGAGGTGGAGGCCAGTTGTTACTATAGATAGTGGGAGGTGGAGGCCAGTGGTTACTATAGATAGTGGGAGGTGGAGGCCAGTGGTTACATAGATAGTGGGAGGTGGAGGTCAGTTGTTACTATAGATAGTGGGAGGTGGAGGCCAGTTGTTACTATAGATAGTGGGAGGCGGAGGCCAGTGGTTACTATAGATAGTGGGAGGTGGAGGCCAGTGGTTACATAGATAGTGGGAGGTGGAGGCCAGTGGTTACTATAGATAGTGGGAGGTGGAGGCCACTGGTTACATAGATAGTGGGAGGTGGAGGCCAGTTGTTACTATAGATAGTGGGAGGTGGAGGCCAGTGGTTACGTAGATAGTGGGAGGTGGAGGCCAGTTGTTACTATAGATAGTGGGAGGTGGAGGCCAGTGGTTACATAGATAGTGGGAGGTGGAGGCCAGTGGTTACTATAGATAGTGGGAGGTGGAGGCCAGTTGTTACTATAGATAGTGGGAGGTGGAGGCCAGTGGTTACTATAGATAGTGGGAGGTGGAGGCCAGTTGTTACTATAGATAGTGGGAGGTGGAGGCCAGTTGTTACTATAGATAGTGGGAGGTGGAGGCCAGTTGTTACTGTAGATAGTGGGAGGTGGAGGCCAGTGGTTACTATAGATAGTGGGAGGTGGAGGCCAGTTGTTACTATAGATAGTGGGAGGTGGAGGCCAGTTGTTACTATAGATAGTGGGAGGTGGAGGCCAGTGGTTACATAGATAGTGGGAGGTGGAGGCCAGTGGTTACATAGATAGTGGGAGGTGGAGGCCAGTGGTTACATAGATAGTGGGAGGTATTGAGACGGTAATGTAAGTGTAGTGTCCAGGCATCCTGATTTAAACCAGTCATGGTGCTAGATGTACGTGTCTTGTGTAAAGTGATATTTACAAATTTTGACAGTCCAGATGTCTCTCATATTCTCGAGTTAACAACATGAACACAGAGAGAAATAACACGAACCTACTGCCGTTATGCTGGCCCATATGTTTACACACATACATTTTCTTCCCATTCTCTCTCTCTCTCTCTCTCTCTCTCTCTCTCTCTCTCTCTCTCTCTCTCTCTCTCTCTCTCTCTCTCTCTCTCTCTCTCTCTCATCTTTTTTTTTCATGTTGAAGTCTCCAGTCACGGACAAAAGTCCACCACAAGGCCGGGCCTTAATTGAAATGTAGAATTTTGAAATGGTAATAGAAAAGACTAGTAAAAGTATTTACGATTTTTTTAGAGTGTATAAAACCTGTCTTTTGAATTGTGCTGCGTCATAGTTATTGGGAGAGACGTGAGAAGGTAGAGAGTTCCAAATTTTCGACGTGTAGGGAAAGAAGCAGTTGTCATAACTGCCCACCCTTGAGTTGCTGATGGCCACATAGTAATCATGTGACGCAGCAGTTCGCCCATTATTGCGTGGTCTAGCTAGTGGTGAGGGCACACAAGCAGCCAGTTCCTGCGAGCAAAAATCAAAGTAATACCTATAGAAGAGGGAAAGTGAACCAACATTGCGCCGTACGGCAAGGGGATCTAGTTTGGAAGTTAGCCTGGAACTGTTTATAAGGCGGATCGCTTTCGACTCAATTCTGTCAAGTAAGGATGCATAGCTAGAACCACCCTAATGTGAAAACAGTACTCCATACAAGGACGAATCAATCCCTTGTATAAGCGGGACAGCTGTTCAGAGAAGTTTCGACATCTAAACAGGACACCCAGTTTCTTAGAGGCAAACTTAGCTATTCCTGTAATATGGGGTTTCCAAGAAAGAGTGGATGTTACAGTAATACCAAATATGTTCATTAAGTCAAAAAGGGGAATTACAGAACCGTCTAAGGAGAGACGAGAGTTGCAAGGAGTTTTCGAAAGAGAGATGGGTAGAAATTGGGTCTTGGAGAAATTAAACTAAATCAAATTTTGTGTACCCCACTGATATATTCTGTTCAAGTCTGAGTTTATTGAGGAAGCTGTGTCAAGACGCGATGCAGATCAAGTGAGAGGGAGCAGAGTTGAAGGATGTGGATGAATGCAGTGTTGAATCGTCAGCGTATGAGTGTATTGGATTATGTGTTGAGGAGAGGAAATCGTAGGAAAAAAGAGGTGGAAAAGTTTAGGGGACAGGACAGAACCTTGAGGGACACCGCTGTTGATGGAGAAAAGTGGGGAGGCTGAACCATCAACAATCACAGAGATAGAACTGCAGGAGAGGAAGCTAGATATGGAGGAGCAAAGTTAGTGAGGAAAGCTAAAAGAAAGGAGCTTAGAGATGAGACCCCCGATGCCATACCCTGTCAAAAGCCTATGATATGTCAAGGACAACTCCACATGACTCCGCAGAATCTTTCAGGGATGATGACCAGGCATTAGTAAGATAGGAAAGATTATCGCCAATGGATCTCGCCTTACTGAAGCCATAATGGTGATACACAGATTGTAGAAATGGTAGATGTCAAAGCAATGGGACGCTAATTAGAGGGGTCAGAACGGTCACCTGTCATAGGGATGGGATGCATCAATGCCTTTTTCCAAGAAGGAAAAGTTATGTTTTTTAAGCTGAAACGGAACAGACGAGCACGCACAGGTGCAGATTCAGAGGTGCGCTCTTTCAGTACACGGGGATGGATGCCATCAGGACCATAAGCTTTGCTTGTGTCCAGAGAAAGAAGTGCTTTTCGGACAGTCCGAAAAGAGATTACGGGAAGGGGCATAAGATTAGTAAGGGAGTATTAGGGGGTGAAGGAATGTTAGAGTCATCCAAAGTGGAGTTAGAGGAGAAACGGGATCCAGAATTGCTTTGTCTACGGGAGGAGAGACAGCTATAGTACCGGTACGTCAGAACGGAAAAGTGAAGGAAAGGTAGAGCGACGGAAGGTGTTAGTGATGCCTCTAACTAAAGACCAGAAAGATCTATCAGTGGATGGCGAGGAGAGGTTATCGTACTTCCTTTGAATAGATATGTGCGCTCACAGCATTAGTCGTGCTTTGTAACACTGAAACATCTCATGAAGACAACGTAGTACATGAACAGCTAATTCTGCTTCTAGAAAAATATGATTCTCAATCCAGTAACGTAACTTCTTTTCCTCTGACCAGTCGTTCCAGTTGTGCTGAAGACTGAATCCTCCGTGTACGAAGTGTTGCTCTCAAATATGGGAACGTTTTCCTTATCCGTGTTTACGTATGAGACAAAGTGGAGTCTAAGGTAATGCGACTTGTCCTCTCCTCCAGCCTGACCCAGTTTCACCTACGCCGCGGTGTTAGTTCATTTTCCCTCTTCTGTAGATATAACTTTTGTTGCTGCTCCCAAGAAGTAACTGGTTACTTGTGTGCCCTCACCATTAGCTAGACCACGTAACACTCAGCATACCACCACATTACATGGATACTGCGTGGCCGATGGCAACTTAAAGGTGGGCCGTTGTGATATCTGTTTCTTTCCTTACACCTAAAAGCTTTGTGATTCTCCCCGCTCTTGTGATTCCCAACAACGACGACCTCTGCTCCCTGTTTTATAACGCAAATTTTCCAGTGTCTCTGAACTTCTTAAGATATTTTTCCTCTTCTTATTTCTCTGTCGTGAACCAGTTTCGTATTGTGGACGTTTGTCCATGACTGGTTCACACGCACACACACACACACGCACACACACACACACACACACACACACACACACACACACACACACACACACACACACACACACACTAGTTCGTGTACTTGTCTATATGTGTTAAAACTTTCCTCAGGTGTTATCGTGTGACACTTCACCGAGCAACTTGCCCCAGTTGTCGTAGCGCTGCTTTCCTTTTTTAAAGATAGTTTATTATTTATCTGCAAAACCTGAAAATTTATTATTAAACCCAGACCCAAAATTGGTCGTGTTATCACCTTCACAGTAAGTATTGCATGACTGATGCTTCCTTCTACGAATCTCTGTCCCTCGCAGTTCTTCACATAGTTGAAGAACAAAGGAAAAATTGTCTCATAGTTTAGATTAACGTTCGTGTCAGCATATACTGATAACCAGTGACAGTGTTGAGAGATGGATGATATTCCCCGTGATTAATACTTTATCTTTCATGCGAAGGTCGTGTGTCGTACTGCTTTCTCATATTCCCTCGTAGTCATATCGTTGTGGTACATCTGGATCATCGGTAACATATTATGTGGAGGATTATATTATCAACACCATGATGCACTTCCATCCCACACCCACCCTCCCCATTATTTATTGTATGGATTACATGGTCCAATCCCCCTCAACCTCCTCTTCCTTCTTCCTCTTCCTTCTTCCTCTTCCCTACGTATTGTCATGCACCACTGTGGACAGAGGAGGTGAGATCTTATCTCTTTAGGAAGCTTTGTGTGTGTGTGTGTGTGTGTGTGTGTGGAAAACACACCACACAAGATTTTCAAAGTAAGCTTTTTGTGCGTAATTTAAGTGCGGTAAAAACTCTGGCGTAGTGACCACTTGTTGATAGCCATTGAACCACAACACACACATACGTACGTATGTACGTACCATACAGACAGACACTAAGATAGACAGAATCGTCGTCCCACAAGGCATTGATAACACTTGTGAGTCGGACAATGATTGATGAATTAGATTTGTGCTGGTAATCCCTGCAAATTTATAGTGCCGCCCATGTTCATCGTGTGAGCGGTAGCGCGGGAGGATTACAGGGGTCACAAAGGGTCTTAGTCAGACCCCAGTGGGTTGATGTTACATAAGATGTTACAATTCGCATTTCAGTAAACACATTACATAGTTTTATATGGTAAGTTTTACCCACTAGATACAAAAAGTGGATAATACAAACTTAAAGTTTCAGGTATCTCGTTATTAACAATATGGTGTTGTGACATTTCTTGTGAGGTTTATTTAGATCTATCCCTAAAAGGCTCTATCTTTTCACATTAAAAAAAAACATAGTGTTCTAGTTTGTGTCCAAATCTTTGACCACAACTTTGCAAAGCACTTGATTAACATATCCAGTTAGGCCAAAGGGCCAATAGTCCCTATAACCTAGCCTTAGTCTAGCAGTTACAACATCATGTAATAATCTGCTGATCTTATTACTTTCTCCATATACATGTTTTACTTGACACATTTCACTGTGATGGAAAATGTTTCTACTGTGCTTATCTGAACTCGTCTTCGTGCTTCACAGAGGTCAGTTAATTCCTTTCTACTTACAGTTTTGAGGCTTCTAACTGACAACCCAATGTTGTTTTCACATCTCCTTTACTAAGTGCAAGTTTGGCTAAAGCATCAGCTTTGTCATGCTCACGGAGGCCTATATGAGAGGGAATCCATAACAATTTGATTCAAATTCCTTGAGCAATAATGTCTGAGTATTTGTGTGTGGCTTCAGAGACCAACATGTTACATTCTGATCTCATTGTGTTAAGGGCAAGTAGTGAAGATAAAGAATGAGAGATCATCAAAGTGTCTGTGGCAGTGATATCTCCCTGCTCAAGAGCCACAAGTATGGCGAATAATTCAGATTGTAGGTAGAGTAGATGCTCAGTTGTTTATTGTAGAGTAGATGCTCAGTTGTTTATTGTAAAGTAGATGCTCAGTTGTTTATTGTAAAGTAGATGCTCAGTTGTTTATTGTAACATTTTTCTCTCTTACCATTGGACTGGATCACAATGGCAGCACTGCCAGTGGCAGGCAGAGTCGGGAGAACCGTCAGTATAGATGATGTACTGGGATATGTTATTGTCAGTCTGGAGTTTGTGTATATGGTCAAGAGCGCTGGTCTTAGCTAAGTGGTCAAGGTAATTAGATTGTGTTAAGATCTTGGTACAGTTATACTGTTGGTTCACGAGGAGGATGAGTGACCTTGGCATAACTCATATTATACAGCTTTGATAATGAGTTAGACAAGTGTTGTTAGATCTAGGATTATAGCATTTGTAATTGGGTAATTTACGTGGGGGTTTACTTGGAGACGAAGAACCAGTGTGCCTTTCTTATCGTCACCATATACTTGATCCGGGTGATAAGATGACGTTGATGAGGTGTAGTGATGGGAACAAGTAGGCTGTGTATATCAGTTTATAGTGTTCCCAGTATGTACCGCATCATGGGATCATCATATAGCAGTCTTTCCTGGAACTTTTAGTTTTTTCTTAGCAGGAAGGCCAAGCTCCACCCAACACTCCCTCTTCCTTGAGAGTCTTCTGCGTGGGTCACTCGTGTGTTCTTCATAGTCATATTAACAATGTCCGTACGTACGTCTGTCGCTCTCTGGTGGGATACAACTGACTGCACGTCGATATATCTGGGTTGGTTTTCCTCACGTCGTCTCTGGGTTCCACCTTCCTGCCAGCAGTGATCCACCGGGAGTTGTGGATATCATTACCCGTGTGTCGGTCTCTCACAGACGTAAGGCCTTAGGCAGACCATCATTCCTCTCATAGTGATACAGAGACCATACTCTTGTGTAGTGTTACAGATACCATACTCTTGTTTAGTGTTACAGAGACCATAATCTTGTTTAGTGCTACAGAGACCATACTCTTGTTTAGTGTTACAGAGACCATACTCTTGTTTAGTGCTACAGAGACCATACTCTTGTGTAGTGTTACAGAGACCATACTCTTGTTTAGTGCTACAGATACCATACTCTTGTTTAGTGTTACAGAGACCATACTCTTGTTTAGTGCTACAGAGACCATACTCTTGTTTAGTGTTACAGAGACCATACTCTTGTTTAGTGCTACAGAGACCATACTCTTGTTTAGTGTTACAGAGACCATACTCTTGTTTAGTGCTACAGAGACCATACTCTTGTTTAGTGCTACAGATACCATACTCTTGTTTAGTGCTACAGAGACCATACTCTTGTTTAGTGCTACAGATACCATACTCTTGTTTAGTGTTACAGAGACCATACTCTTGTTTAGTGCTACAGAGACCATACTCTTGTTTAGTGCTACAGATACCATACTCTTGTTTAGTGTTACAGAGACCATACTCTTGTTTAGTGCTACAGAGACCATACTCTTGTTTAGTGTTACAGAGACCATACTCTTGTGTAGTGTTACAGAGACCATAATCTTGTTTAGTGTTACAGAGACCATAACCTTGTTTAGTGTTACAGAGACCATACTCTTGTGTAGTGTTACAGAGACCATAATCTTGTTTAGTGTTACAGAGACCATAATCTTGTTTAGTGTTACAGAGACCATACTCTTGTTTAGTGCTACAGAGACCATACTCTTGTTTAGTGTTACAGAGACCATACTCTTGTGTAGTGTTACAGAGACCATAATCTTGTTTAGTGTTACAGAGACCATAACCTTGTTTAGTGTTACAGAGACCATACTCTTGTGTAGTGTTACAGAGACCATAATCTTGTTTAGTGTTACAGAGACCATAATCTTGTTTAGTGTTACAGAGACCATACTCTTGTGTAGTGTTACAGAGACCATAATCTTGTTTAGTGTTACAGAGACCATAACCTTGTTTAGTGTTACAGAGACCATACTCTTGTGTAGTGTTACAGAGACCATACTCTTGTTTAGTGCTACAGAGACCATACTCTTGTTTAGTGTTACAGAGACCATACTCTTGTGTAGTGTTACAGAGACCATAATCTTGTTTAGTGTTACAGAGACCATAACCTTGTTTAGTGTTACAGAGACCATACTCTTGTGTAGTGTTACAGAGACCATAATCTTGTTTAGTGTTACAGAGACCATAATCTTGTTTAGTGTTACAGAGACCATACTCTTGTGTAGTGTTACAGAGACCATAATCTTGTTTAGTGTTACAGAGACCATAACCTTGTTTAGTGTTACAGAGACCATACTCTTGTGTAGTGTTACAGAGACCATAATCTTGTTTAGTGTTACAGAGACCATAATCTTGTTTAGTGTTACAGAGACCATAATCTTGTTTAGTGTTACAGAGACCATAATCTTGTTTAGTGTTACAGAGACCATAATCTTGTTTAATGTTACAGAGACCATAATCTTGTTTAGTGTTACAGAAACCATACTCTTGTTTAGTGTTACAGAGACCATACTCTTGTTTAATGTTACAGGGGCCATACTTTCGTGTAGTGTTACAGGGGCCATACTTTCGTGTAGTGTTACAGGGGCCATACTTTCGTGTAGTGTTACAGGGGCCATACTTTCGTGTAGTGTTACAGGGACCGTACTTTCGTGTAGTGTTACAGGGGCCATACTTTCGTGTAGTGTTACAGGGACCATACTTTCGTGTAGTGTTACAGGGGCCATACTTTCGTGTAGTGTTACAGGGGCCATACTTTTGTGTAGTGTTACAGGGGCCATACTTTCGTGTAGTGTTACAGGGGCCCTACTTTCGTGTGGTGTTACAGGGGCCATACTTTCGTGTAGTGTTACAGGGACCATACTTTCGTGTAGTGTTACAGGGGCCCTACTTTCGTGTAGTGTTACAGGGGCCATACTTTCGTGTAGTGTTACAGGGACCATACTTTCGTGTAGTGTTACAGGGGCCATACTTTCGTGTAGTGTTACAGGGACCGTACTTTCGTGTAGTGTTACAGGGGCCATACTTTCGTGTAGTGTTACAGGGACCATACTTTCGTGTAGTGTTACAGGGGCCATACTTTCGTGTAGTGTTACAGGGGCCATACTTTCGTGTAGTGTTACAGGGGCCATACTTTCGTGTAGTGTTACAGGGGCCCTACTTTCGTGTAGTGTTACAGGGGCCATACTTTCGTGTAGTGTTAGGGGACCATACTTTCGTGTAGTGTTACAGGGGCCCTACTTTCGTGTAGTGTTACAGGGGCCATACTTTCGTGTAGTGTTACAGGGACCATACTTTCGTGTAGTGTTACAGGGGCCATACTTTCGTGTAGTGTTACAGGGGCCATACTTTTGTGTAGTGTTACAGGGGCCATACTTTCGTGTAGTGTTACAGGGGCCCTACTTTCGTGTAGTGTTACAGGGGCCATACTTTCGTGTAGTGTTACAGGGGCCATACTTTCGTGTAGTGTTACAGGGGCCATACTTTTGTGTAGTGTTACAGGGGCCATACTTTCGTGTAGTGTTACAGGGGCCCTACTTTCGTGTAGTGTTACAGGGGCCATACTTTCGTGTAGTGTTACAGGGACCATACTTTCGTGTAGTGTTACAGGGGCCATACTTTCGTGTAGTGTTACTGGGACCATACTTTTGTGTAGTGTTACAGGGGCCATACTTTCGTGTAGTGTTGCAGGGGCCCTACTTTCGTGTAGTGTTACAGGGACCATACTTTCGTATAATGTTACAGGGCCATACTTTCGTGTAGTGTTACAGGGACCATACTTTCGTGTAGTGTTACAAAGACCATACTTCGTGTAGTGTTACAGGGACCATACTCATGCAGTGTACAGTTGCCACACACTCTGGTCTTTCATTTAGTTCCTTCTGAGAGAAGTTTCTTGTGTTCATTTTGCGTGAGTTGTTCAAGTGATCTGTCATTTCTTTATGTATACTGTGTGACGTCTGTCATGATGTATGAGCAAATTTGCTTAGCAGTCTCTCTCTCTCTCTCTCTCTCTCTCTCTCTCTCTCTCTCTCTCTCTCTCTCTCTCTCTCTCTCTCTCTCTCTCTCTCTCTCTCTCTCTCTCTCCTCTCTCTCTCTCTCTCTCTCTCTCTCTCTCTCTCTCTCTCTCTCTCTCTCTCTCTCTCTCTCTCTCTCTCTCATGTGCGGGGAGGTAGTTATACACCCGCAGACCCCATCCCCTGAGCATTCTTTATTGTGTGTGTGTGTGTGTGTGTTGAGGATGGTTACATGGGAATGGTAATAGGTGAACGAGGGCGGTCCTGGGTGTTGGTGGAGGATTGTGCATATCGGGTATGAGCGTGTGGATGGGCAACATGGTGGGCTTTGGTTAGTCAGGGAGCTGGTTCCTGTGTCATTATGTATATGTCCTACACAGACACACAGACACACACACACACACACACACACACACACACACACACACACACCACATGCACATCTGTTCACTCGTCCTCCGTAGCTGAAGCTGACGTCGTTCATGAGCGTTAAGTTTATGGGAGTCGCTCATGTACGTTGTGGTGTCGTGGTCACTTGCTTGAATTGTGGGTGTCGGAGGGCGGGCTTCCGTGAGTGTGTTGGAGCAGATGCAGCTGGAGTGGTGGTGGTGGTGGTGTCCGCTCCATCACTGGCTGCTGACGGACGGCCTTCCCCGAAGCAAGAGCCTAACAAGAGTGTTCCCGTGCCGCGCCCTGGGGGAACAAAGCATACCCAAGCCGTGTGATCCAGACTTCCCAGAAACCCTTGGCCAACCTTAGAAACCCGACTCTTGCTAACCCGTGACCATTCCCAGCCCTTGGGATGTACAGCTTCCGAAAACCTCAACGGCTCTGGGAAAAAGGCTGTTCATTACCGTGTTCTTGGAAGCCTCTTGGAAACAAACGACTACTTAACCTTCTAGAAGGACTCGAGGACTGTAATTATACGTGTCCCTCGCATTCCCTCACGTGTTTAGAAATCCATCCCAAAACTTCGACATCCGAAACCTCTTCACCGGGGAATGGGATTCTAAGCCTAGTGTTTATTATAATTGGGGGTGATATGGGTGAGAGGATGGGGGTGGGGGGGGGGGGGGGGGAATCAAAACGCTTGTTCCGTGTCCTCAAATCAGACAGGCTAAATCTATTTGCCCAGGTTCGCCAGGATAGTGTAAAAGCATGGAAGGACCAGATATCCTCTTTCCTTGTCGCTCACAAGACCTATGAGAGACAGCACTAACCCCCCCGTACACATTTGTCTTGTGGTAGTTCCTGGATGAGACATGAAAAGGCAAAATATTTCTAGGAGCCTCTGAAGGCCAGGAGGGACCCAAACTACATGACCCATGTCCCCTGGAAGCCCTGGCCTTGGATGATAAGCTCAAACAACTGGACCCACGGCTGACAGAAGCTCTGTCGTGTGTGTGTGTGTGTGTGTGTGTGTGTGTGTGTGTGTGTGTGTGTGTGTGTGTGTGTGTCTGTCTGTCTGTCTGTAGCTAGTAAATGGCAAGCAACCATCCACCAGGGAGGTATTGCCACTTACACTTACGGGAGGAGTAGTGGCGATGGTGCAGTGAATCAGCTCTTCAGTTGCTCTCGAGTTCCCCTCCTTGATCCATCTTGCTGTCTTTTCACTCCTGCCCCACACACGCCTGGGTGGGTGGCGCTCACCCCACTAACACATGATCCTGACATCTTGTAGACAATAACACTTGGCCCTACATAACTCAAGCGACGCATCATTATTAACAAGATTTGTCTGCGGTCAGCACTGCGCGCTAGACCTGCTGAATGGTGAAATCTCCTCTCATATAGGTACCCCAACACTCCCCCCCCCCCCTCTCTCTCTCTCTCTCTCTCTCTCTCTCTCTCTCTCTCTCTCTCTCTCTCTCTCTCTCTCTCTCTCTCTCTCTCTCTCTCTCATTTGACAGTGATGTACTTCCTCCCTTCTGAGAGTTTTACCTTCATACCAAATCACGCTTCTGTCCTGCCATTAATCTTCTCCTCCTTCCCTCCTACGAACAGCCTGAGTTCCACTCCATCATATTGACACGGTGACACCATCTCGACTCCTTCCTTGCGCTCCATCATTCCTCGAGACTGACTCCCTCTTGCTGACGCCAGCTACCACCTGGTCTCTCCCCTCGTGTGTGCATGTTCCTTTGACGGTCGCTGCTTCCCTTCTTATCTGATTGGGTGGTGAGCAGGGGAGGATGAAGGGGCTGGAGAGCGGAGAAATGGAGTAGACTTCCCTGGGTGTACGTACACATGTATGTTGTAGGTGTGACTGAGGTGTGTGGCTGGTGTCCTGGGTGTACACATGTATGTTGTAGGTGTGACTGAGGTGTGTGGCTGGTGTCCTGGGTGTACACATGTATGTTGTAGGTGTGACTGAGGTGTGTGGCTGGTGTCCTGGGTGTACACGAGTATGTTGTAGGTGTGACTGAGGTGTGTGGCGGGTGTCCTGGGTGTACACGTGTATGTTGTAGGTGTGACTGAGGTGTGTGGCGGGTGTCCTGGGTGTACGTACACATGTATGTTGTAGGTGTGACAGGTGTGTGGCGGGTGTCCTGGGTAAATATTGTTATCTTATTTACATAACCCAGGCAGACTATGGGTGTGTGTAATGATAATGATAATAATAATAATAGTAATAATAATAATAATAATAATAATAATAATAATAATAATGATAATACTAATGATAATAATGACACTGATAATCATAATAATGATAATGATAGTAATGAAAATAATAATGATGGTAATGATAATTTATAGTTATTTAGTTTTTATGCTTTGTCGCTGTCTCCCGCGTTATTGAGGTAGCGCAAGGAAACAGACGAGAGAATGACCCAACCCACCCACATACACATGTATATACATAAACGCCCACACATGCACATATACATACTTATACATTTCAACGTATACATACATATACATACACAGACATATACATATATACACCACTCATGAAATGATACCCTCCTCCCCGCGCGTGCGCGCGAGGTAGCGCTAGGAAAACACAACAAAGGCCACATTTGTTCACACTCAGTCTCTAGCTGTCATGTGTAATGCACCGAAACCACAGCTCTCTTTCCACATCCAGGCCCCACTAAACTTTCCATGGTTTACCTCAGACGCTTCACATGCCTTGGTTCAATCCATTGACTGCACGTCGACCGCGGTATACCACATCGTTCCAATTCACTCTATTCCTTACACGCCTTTCACCCTACTGCATGTTCAGGCCCCGATCGCTCAAAATCTTTTTCCCTCCATCCCTCCACCTCTAATTTGGTCTACCACTTCTCGTTCCCACCACCCCTGACACATTTATCCTCTTTGTCAATCTTTCCTCACTCATGATAATGATAATGATAATAATAATAATCATAATCATAATAGTAATAATAATAATGATAATGATAATAATTGGTAATGAAATGATAATGATGATGATAATAGTAATGATAATAATGATAATAATAATAGTAATAATAGTAATAATAATGATAATAATAATAATAATAATGATAATAATAATGATAATAATAATGATAATAATAATAATAATAATAATGATAATAATGATAATAATAATAATGATAATAATGACGGTTTAATTGAATTCAGGGCAGCCATTCGCCTGATAATACATAATTGAGACAATACACAAGTGGGAGGTTATAATAGCAACTGGATAACTAATACTATAAGACCTTAAGATCAAGGATAGTGCTGAAACACGTCCACGCTTTGGACAAACACATTAGTGATGTACATCTCCATAATCAGGGTGACACATATACTGGAAGGGTGACACAGTTTATGCTTGATGCACTTGGTGATAATTAGATGAACATTAAGTGGTGAAAGTTAAATGTTGATGAATTATGTTGATATAATTGAGTTGACGACATACCACATGTTAAATTTAACTAAGCCAAAACTAAGCTGTTTACATGCTTTTCTATGCGCTTGTTCGTGTGTGTGTGTGTGTGTGTGTGTGTGTGTGTGTGTGTGTGTACCAGTTGGTTTCATCTTAGGTCGTTCATGTGGTTGTTTCGTATTTTCGCTACACCTCCCCTTCCTCTCTCACACCCCTGCCTCACTCACACCTCTCCTACCCCCTGCCTCTCTCACATTTCCTCTGCCTCTCTCACCCTTCCACTGCCTCTCTCACCCCTCCCCTGCCTCTCACACACCTCCCCTGCCTCTCACACACCTCCCCTGCCTCTCTCACCCCTCCCCTGCCTCTCACACATCCCCCCTGCCTCTCACCCCTCCCCTGCCTCTCTCACGCCTCCCCTGTCTCACACCTTTCGTGCCTCCCTTACGCGTTCCCATTTATGTTTTAACTATCTATTGATCAAAACAGTATAAGTCGTGTCCCATGCAAAAAAGTTATATATACGAAGAGAAAGATGCCGAGAACCAGAGAGCAATGGATGAAGAGGTGGAGGAATGGAGTAAAGAAAGAATAGATAGAAGAACTGAAAATAAAGGAACAGCATAGAAGAGAACAGAAGCTGAATGAGGAGAAAGTAATTCAAAACGTGGAACAAAATCCTTCAGTCCCTGTTCCATACCTGAACAAAGCAAGACCAAACAAAGGATCGAATCCTTCAACAGACCACAATTACGAAGACTCCAGAGTAAGTTGCCAAGCGGTAGTCAGCTAATATAAGTCAGTATTCAGTACAAAAATAATGGTAGATATTGATGATAGAATATCCAGTGAGTGTGACGGAGGGGCACCTTACAGGCATCTGTATATCAGAAAGACACACGATTTAAGCAATTGACCAGCTTGGAGAGAGTGAGTGCTTAAATTACAGAGGTATAAGTTTGTTGAGTATTCCTGGTAAATTATATGGGAGGGTATTGATTGAGAGGGTGAAGGCATGTACAGAGCATCAGATTGGGGAAGAGCAATGTGGTTTCAGAAGTGGTAGAGGATGTGTGGATCAGGTGTTTGCTTTGAAGAATGTATGTGAGAAATACTTAGAAAAGCAAATGGATTTGTATGTAGCATTTATGGATCTGGAGAAGGCATATGATAGAGTTGATAGAGATGCTCTGTGGAAGGTATTAAGAATATATGGTGTGGGAGGCAAGTTGTTAGAAGCAGTGAAAAGTTTTTATCGAGGATGTAAGGCATGTGTACGTGTAGGAAGAGAGGAAAGTGATTGGTTCTCAGTGAATGTAGGTTTGCGGCAGGGGTGTGTGATGTCTCCATGGTTGTTTAATTTGTTTATGGATGGGGTTGTTAGGGAGGTAAATGCAAGAGTTTTGGAAAGAGGGGCAAGTATGAAGTCTGTTGGGGATGAGAGAGCTTGGGAAGGGAGTCAGTTGTTGTTCGCTGATGATACAGCGCTGGTGGCTGATATATATATATTTTCATATATATTATGCGTAACCGTCGTCTCCCGCCTCAGCGAGGTGGCGCAAGGAAACAGACGAGGAATGGCCTAACCCACCCATGTACTTACATATACATTTCAACGTATACATAACATATACATACACAGACATATATACACATTTTGGAAAGGATCATAAATTTTGCACGTGATCAAGTATATTCCTAAGAGTCCACGGGAAAAATGAAACACGATAAGT
This sequence comes from Panulirus ornatus, assembly GCF_036320965.1. Lineage (NCBI taxonomy): Eukaryota > Metazoa > Arthropoda > Malacostraca > Decapoda > Palinuridae > Panulirus > Panulirus ornatus. Next base: position 43,773,890 of record NC_092226.1, read on the forward strand.
TCCCAAGTGCACTTTCGTGTAATAATCACAACATCAGGGGAAACACAGGAAAGAAATATAACAGTTAGTTGCTATACAGCGAAGAGACGTAGCTAGGACGCTATTTGGCACTCAACAGACAACGAACGTATCATTAACTTATTGTGTGGACAAGAAGGTGAATTGATTACAGATTTTATCAACAATAAAGTTATCCAATTTGTAAAGACCTTTACTAATATTAAGATTATAATTCTGTGTGTAGTTAATAATAGAAGATTCAGTGATATTTCTCGTGGTACTGGAGTTAAAGTTGATAACTGAGATGGCATTACTCCAGTCAGTACAATGATCATAGTTTTTAACGTGATTAAACAAGGCATTTGATTCTTGTCCTGTTCTTATACTATATGTATGTTGCTTAAGTCTAACAGAAGGATCCTTACCAGTCTGCCCAACTTAGCACAATTTACATGGCACTTTATAAGTGCACCCAGGAGAATTTTCTGGCGAGTTCCTGATTAAGATATTCTTTATAGTATTATTGTTGCTGAAGACATTTACATTAAATGATTTAAGCAACATGGGAAGAAAGTGAAATTATTATCAAAAGGGAGAACGAAAAGATTCTTGGTGTCAATGGGAGGTTTGTGCTCAACTCTATAAGATTATTTCTTTGCTAACTTAAGGGATTTATCAATGAAAGATCTAGGGTACTTTAACTTAGATCCAATAGAATATATATTTTCTCATGCTCATCATCTGTAAACTCTAGACTGCAAATACGTAATACCCTGATACACAGTCTTTTATACACAATTTCATCGGTTCAGTGAAAACAGACTTTGAAACAGGTATATGAACATCATCCAAAACATCAAATAAATATTCTAAAAGGTCATCAACTGGAACTTTTGTGAAAAGTGAGGAAATATCAAAGCTAACGAGTTTGAAGTGAAAATTAACAGTGATATTGTTAAGCTTGTTAACTAAATCTATATTGTTCATGTTATTAGAATTTGATATCTTACCCACTAAAGGGCTTAGTAAAGAAACTAATCATTTTGACAATTTATATGTGATGGAGCCTACTGAACTCACTATAGGTCTTGCTGAAAATTTTTTTTTAATGTGTTTTCATAAGTCCATACATATATGGCAATGAAGGGGACAAAGATGATAAACTTTTGATAAGAGAATCATTACCTTTCAACAACAACTTCAGTTCTTTATTGGAATGGGAATTAACTGTTTCTAGGGGATTCTTACTAAGTTTAAAATATGTTGTGTCATCATTTAAAAGATCATTCATTTTAGATAAACAATCACTTTTGTCCATAATCACCAGTGTTAGCCTTATCTGCTTTTCAAATTCTAATATCATGAACAATGTAGATTTAGTTAACAAGCTTAACAATATTAGTGTTAATTTTGATTTCAAACTTGTTAGCTTTGATGCTTCCTCCCTTTTCACTAAAGTTCCGTTGATGACCTTTTAGAATATTCATTTGATGATTTGGATGATATTCATTTACCTGTTTCAAAGTCCTGTTTTCATTGAACTGATAAAAGTGTGTATAAAAGACTGTACTTCAATTCAATGGGGATTATTACGCTCAAAAATTTGGTATTGCAATGGGTAACCCCCCTTTCACCTGTACTAAGTAATCTTTATATGGAATTTTTTGAAACGAAATTACTAAAGGATATCTTACCTTCTAATGCAATTTGGATTAGGTATGTAGATGATGTTCTTTGTGTTTGGCCAACAAATTAATATCTACAGACATTTCTCCCCTTACTTAACAATTATGTTCCTTCCATCAAATTTACTGTAGAAAATGAAAATGATGGTATGTTACAATTTTTAGACTGCATAATCCATAGGCAAGGAAACAAGTTCAAGTTTAGCATATACAGAAAACCCACCAATGTATGCTCATATATCCATTATTACTCATCTAAACATGACTGAGTTAAATTATCATCATTTCAATGTATGTTCCTTAGGGCATTACGTATTTGCAGTCCTTATTGATGATGAGTTTGAGAAGATATGTTCTATTGGATCTAAGTTGAAGTACCCTAGATCTTTCATGGATAAATCCTTTAAGTTAGCAAAGAAATCATTTTATAGAGTTGAGCCCAAACCTCCCATTGACACCAAGAATCTTTTAGTTCTCCCTTTTGATAATAATTTTACTTTACTTCCCATGTTGCTTAAATCCTTTAATGTAAATGTTGCCTTCATCAACAATAATACTATAAAGAATATCTTAATCAAGAACCCACAAGAAAATTCTCCTGATAAGTTTTATGTTGGGCAGACTGGTAAGGATCTTTCTGTTAGACTTAAGCAACATAGATATAGTATAAGAACGGGACAAGAATCAAATGCCTTGTTTAGTCACGTTAAAAACTATGACCATTGTATTGACTGGAGTAATGCCATCTCAGTTATTAACTCTAACTCCAGTACCAAGAGAAATATCATTGAATCTTGTATTATCAAATCCACAAAGAATTAAAACCTTAATGTTAGTGAAGGTCTATACAAATAGGATAACTTTATTGTTTATGAAATTTGTAAATAATTCACCTTCTTGTCCATATAATAAGTTTATGATACGCTCGTTGTCTCTCTTGGACAATCACATGTTTACCAAATGGCGTCCTAGCTACGTCTCTTCGTTGTATATCAACTGGCTGTTATATTTCCCTTATATTTCCCTGATGATGTGATTATTACATGAAAGTGCACTTGGGAAGTTATCGTGTTTCATTTCCCCCGTGGACACATAGGAATATATACACATGTGCATACTCATACTTGCTGTCTTCATCCATTCTCGTTGCTACCCCGTCACACATGAAAAAGCATCCTTCCTCCCCCACCAGCGAGGTAGCGCCAGGAAAAGACAAAAATATGCCACATTCGTTCACACTCAATTTCTAGTTGTCATGTGTAATGCACCGAAACCACAGCTCAGTTTCCACCGATCTTTCAATGGTTTTCCCAAGACGCTTCACGTGCCCTGGTTCAATCCATTGACAGCACGTCGACCCCGGTATACCACATCGTTCCAGTTCACTCTGTTCCTTGCACGCGTTTCACCCTCCTGTATGTTCAGACCCCGATCCCTCAATATCTTTTTCACTCTTATCTTTTCACCCCCAATTCGGTCTCCCGCTTCTCTTTCCTCACTCATTCTGTGCATGTGTTCAAACGATTTCAAAAAACTCTTCTGCTCTCTCAACCACATTATTTTTATTACCACACATTACTTAATCAAACCACCTCACACCACGTAATGCCTTCATATATTTCATTTCCAGCACATCCACCCTCCTCCGCACAACCCTATCTATAGCCCATGCTTCGCCACCACATAACATTGTTGGAACCACTATTCCTTCAAACATACCCATTTTTGCTCTCCGAGATAACGTTCTCACCTTCTACACATTCTTCAAAGCTCCCAGAGCCTTTGCTCCCTCCCCCACCCTGTGACTCACTTCCGTTTCCATGGTTCCATCCGCTGCTAAATCCACTCCCAGATATGTAAAACACTTCACTTCCTCCAGCTTTTCTCCATTCAAACTCACCTCCCAATTAACGTGTCCCTCACCCCTACTGAACCTAATAACCATGTTCTTATTCACATTTGCTCTCAACTTTCTTCTTTCACACACTTAACTAATCTCACTCACCAACCTTTGCTGTTTCTCACCTGAATTAACCAATAGCTCTGTATCATCAGCGAACAACAACTGACTCACTCTCCAAGCCCTGTCATCCACAACAGACTGCATACTTGCTTCAATCTTCAAAACTTGCATTCACCCCCCCCCCCCCCCAATCACTCCATCCATAAATGAATTGAACAACCATGGGGACATCACGCACCCCTGCCGCAAACCGACATTCATTGGGAACTAATCACTTGCTTCTCTTCCTACTCGTAGACATGCCTTACATCCTTGGTAGAAACTTTTCACTGCTTCTAACATCTTACTTCCCTTGCCATATACTCTTAAAATCTTCCACAAAGCATCTCTATTGACCCTATCATATTCCATCTCCAGATCCATAAATGCTACATACAAATCCATCCTTTACCAATTCTGAAACCACTCTGCTCTTCCCCAATCTGATGCTCTATACATGCCTTCACCCTCTCAATCATTACCCTTTCATATACTTTTCCAGGAATACTCAACAAACTTATACCTGTGTAATTTGAACACTCACCTTTATCCGCTTTGCCTTTGTACAATGGCACAATGCAAGCATTCAGATAATCCTCAGGCACTTCACCATGAACCATGCATACACTGAATATCCTTACCAACCAGTCAACAACATAGTCATCCCCTTTTTTAATATATTTCACTGCAGTACCGTCCAAACACGCCTCCTTGTCTCATATATATATATATATATATATATATATATATATATATATATATATATATATATATATATATATATATATATATATATAAGAGTAAATGTGAATAAGAGCAAGGTAATTAGGTACAGTAGGGGTGAGGGTCAAGTCAATTGGGAGGTAAGTTTGAATGGAGAAAAACTGGGGGCAAGTAAAGTGTTTTAGATATCTGGGAGTGGATCTGGCAGCGGATGGAACCATGGAAGCGGAAGTGGACCATAGGGTGGGGGAGGGGGCGAAAATCCTGGGAGCCTTGAAGAATGTGTGGAAGTCGAGAACATTATTTCGGAAAGCAAAAATGGGTATGTTTGAAGGAATAGTGGTTCCAACAATGTTGTATGGTTGCGAGGCGTGGGCTATGGATAGAGTTGTGCGCAGGAGGATGGATGTGCTGGAAATGAGATGTTTGAGGACAATGTGTGGTGTGAGGTGGTTTGATCGAGTAAGTAACGTAAGGGTAAGAGAGATGTGTGGAAATAAAAAGAGCGTGGTTGAGAGCAGAAGAGGGTGTTTTGAAATGGTTTGGGCACATGGAGAGAATGAGTGAGGAAAGATTGACCAAGAGGATATATGTGTCGGAGGTGGAGGGAACGAGGAGAAGTGGGAGACCAAATTGGAGGTGGAAAGATGGAGTGAAAAAGATTTTGTGTGATCGGGGCCTGAACATGCAGTAGGGTGAAAGGAGGGCAAGGAATAGAGTGAATTGATTCGATGTGGTATACCGGGGTTGACGTGCTGTCAGTGGATTGAATCAAGGCATGTGATTCGTCTGGGGTAAACCATGGAAAGCTGTGTAGGTATGTATATTTGCGTGTGTGGACGTATGTATACACATGTGTATGGGAGTGGGTTGGGCCATTTCTTTCGTGTGTTTCCTTGCGCTACCTCGCAAACGCGGGAGACAGCGACAAAGCAAAAAAGAAAAATATATATATATATATATATATATATATATATATATATATATATATATATATATATATATATATATATATATATATATATGATGTTTGATGATAGAGTGGCAGATATAGGGTGTTTTGGTCGAGGTGGTGTGCAAAGTGAGAGGGTTAGGGAAAATGATTTGGTAAACAGAGAAGAGGTAGTAAAAGCTTTGCGGAAGATGAAAGCCGGCAAGGCAGCAGGTTTGGATGGTATTGCAGTGGAATTTATTAAAAAAGGGGGTGACTGTATTGTTGACTGGTTGGTAAGGTTATTTGATGTATGTATGACTCATGGTGAGGTGCTTGAGGATTGGAGGAATACGTGTATAGTGCCATTGTACAAAGGCAAGGGGGATAAGAGTGAGTGCTCAAATTACAGAGGTATAAGTTTGTTGAGTATTCCTGGTAAATTATATGGGAGGGTATTGATTGAGAGGGTGAAGGCATGTACAGAGCATCAGATTGGGGAAGAGCAGTGTGGTTTCAGAAGTGGTAGAGGATGTGTGGATCAGGTGTTTGCTTTGAAGAATGTATGTGAGAAATACTTAGAAAAGCAAATGGATTTGTATGTAGCATTCATGGATCTGGAGAAGGCATATGATAGAGTTGATAGAGATGCTCTGTGGAAGGTATTAAGAATATATGGTGTGGGAGGCAAGTTGTTAGAAGCAGTGAAAAGTTTTTATCGAGGATGTAAGGCATGTGTACGTGTAGGAAGAGAGGAAAGTGATTGGTTCTCAGTGAATGTAGGTTTGCGGCAGGGGTGTGTGATGTCTCCATGGTTGTTTAATTTGTTTATGGATGGGGTTGTTAGGGAGGTGAATGCGAGTTTTGTAAAGAGGAGCAAGTATGAAGTCTGTTGGGGATGAGAGAGCTTGGGAAGTGAGTCAGTTGTTGTTCGCTGATGATACATCGCTGGTGGCTGATTCATGTGAGAAACTGCAGAAGCTGGTGACTGAGTTTGGTAAAGTGTGTGAAAGAAGAAAGTTAAGAGTAAATGTGAATAAGAGCAATGTTATTAGGTACAATAGGGTCGAGGGCCAAGTCAATTGGGAGGTAAGTTTGAATGGAGAAAAACTGGAGGAAGTAAAGTGTTTTAGATATCTGGGAGTGGATCTGGCAGCGGATGGAACCATGGAAGCGGAAGTGGATCATAGGGTGGGGGAGGGGGCGAAAATCCTGGGAGCCTTGAAGAATGTGTGGAAGTCGAGAACATTATCTCGGAAAGCAAAAATGGGTATGTTTGAAGGAATAGTGGTTCCAACAATGTTGTATGGTTGCGAGGCGTGGGCTATGGATAGAGTTGTGCGCAGGAGGGTGGATGTGCTGGAAATGAGATGTTTGAGGACAATGTGTGGTGTGAGGTGGTTTGATCGAGTAAGTAACGTAAGGGTAAGAGAGATGTGTGGAAATAAAAAGAGCGTGGTTGAGAGAGCAGAAGAGGGTGTTTTGAAATGGTTTGGGCACATGGAGAGAATGAGTGAGGAAAGATTGACCAAGAGGATATATGTGTCGGAGGTGGAGGGAACGAGGAGAAGTGGGAGACCAAATTGGAGGTGGAAAGATGGAGTGAAAAAGATTTTGTGTGATCGGGGCCTGAACATGCAGGAGGGTGAAAGGAGGGCAAGGAATAGAGTGAATTGGAGCGATGTGGTATACCGAGGTTGACCTGCTGTCAGTGGATTGAATCAAGGCATGTGAAGCGTCTGGGGTAAACCAAGGAAAGCTGTGTAGGTATGTATATTTGCGTGTGTGGACGTATGTATATACATGTGTATGGGGGTGGGTTGGGCCATTTCTTTCGTCTGTTTCCTTGCGCTACCTCGCAAACGCGGGAGACAGCGACAGAGCAAAAAAAAATATATATATATATATATATATATATATATATATATATATATATACATATATATACATATCTTTACTTATCTATTCGTTTTTAAGATGGCCCCCGATTAGTGCTTCATTTGGGCTTACCCTCACAGGTGACATGAACACACACACACACACACACACACACAAACACACACACACACACACACACACACACACACACATAGTCTTGGGTAATATATACCGTTGGGAGGAGGGCAACTTGATGGAATTTAACGAGAGTTATGGATTGATAAGTCACGTCACGGAGTGTATCAACGCTTTCTTACAAACCCCCGTCTGAAACTAATGGTAAGTGAAGAAATCATCAGGCTTGGGAGGTGCTGAAAATGTAAAGGTGTTTTCAAGGCAAATAACGAGTGGCATGATACTTAGAACTTTCACGAAATATAGAAAATTGATGATGAAATTATTTACTGAATATTCAGTGTAAGATGTACCATGTAATATTGCTGTAAATTATTCACTGAATAGTATAATATGTACAATGTAATGTTGCTGTATTGTGTGGTGGCCAGTTAAATGCATGGTAATAAGATGATTTCCGAAACACTTTAAATGCTAATTGATGGACTGGACCACATGAGTGGCTGAAAGAGCCTGAACTATAGTCTGAAAAAGAAAAACAGCGTTACATTATAATTTCTGTTAGCCAACAAATAGAAGACATACGAACGTTATATTTTGAATCTGAAAGCGTCTTTGCAAGGTAAGGTATAGAACTCTCAGGTCGGTAGTTATTTTGGGGAAAATTCTAAAGAAAATTAATATTGAATGGAAATATGCGAATGTTCATCAAAGAAATTTGAAACATTATTCAGTGCGCGTCCAGGACAATTGAGATATATGCTTCAATGATTACAGAAACATTTAACAGAAGATTGGACGTATGGCAAAAGTCAGTCCTGGATGAACTTTGAATTAATCATTATACTGAAGGACACGAGGTGAACAGCACGCACTAGTCCTAACTCTGTGGGCAAAATCTCGTGGTGAGTAGGTACGCCTTCGACACACCTGCTCTCTCTCTCTCTCTCTCTCTCTCTCTCTCTCTCTCTCTCTCTCTCTCTCTCTCTCTCTCTCTCTCTCTCTCTCTCTCTCTCTCTCTCTCTCTCCGTCTTCCTCCCAACAGCTCTCCCTACGCTCTCCCCCTCTCCCACACTTCCCCACCCCATCCCCCATATATACTCATCCCAACAACCTTTACTCCCTCACACCTCCCCCATCCTCACACCTCCCCCGTCCTCACACCTCCCCCATCCTCACACCTCCTCCGTCCTCACACCTTCCCCTTCCTCACACCTCCACCATCCTCACACCTCTTCCGTCGTCACACCTCCGTCCTCACACCTCCCCCATCCTCACACCTCCCCCGTCCTCACACCTCCCCCATCCTCACACCTCCCCCATCCTCACACCTCCTCCGTCCTCACACCTCCTCCGTCCTCACACCTCCCCCATCCTCACACCTCCCCCGTCCTCACACCTCCTCCGTCCTCAACCTCCCCCATCCTCACACCTCCCCCATCCTCACACCTCCCCGTCCTCACACCTCCCCATCCTCACACCTCCCTCATCCTCACACCTCCCCCGTCCTCACACCTCTCCCATCCTCACACCTCCCCCATCCTCACACCTCCCCATCCTCACACCTCCTCCGTCCTCACACCTCCTCCGTCCTCACACCTCCCCCATCTTTACACCTCCCCCGTCCTCACACCTCCCCCATCCTCACCCCTCCCCCATCCTCACACCTCTTCCGTCCTCACATCTCCCCCATCCTCACACCTCCCCCATCCTCACACCTCCCCCGTCCTCACACCTCCCCCGTCCTCACACCTCCCCCATCCTCACACCTCCTCCGTCCTTACACCTTCCCCTTCCTCACACCTTCCCCTTCCTCACACCTCCACCATCCTCACACCTCTTCCGTCGTCACACCTCCTCCGTCCTCACACCTCCCCATCCTCACACCTCCCCCGTCCTCACACCTCCCCCGTCCTCACACCTCCCTCATCCTCACACCTCCCCCATCCTCACACCTCCTCCGTCCTCACACCTCCCCCGTCCTCACACCTCTCCCATCCTCACACCTCCCCCATCCTCACACCTCCCCATCCTCACACCTCCTCCGTCCTCACACCTCCCCCATCCTCACACCTCCTCCGTCCTCACACCTCCCCCATCCTCACACCTCCCCCGTCCTCACACCTCCCCTATCCTCACACCTCCCCCATCCTCACACCTCCCCGTCCTCACACCTCCCCATCCTCACACCTCCCTCATCCTCACACCTCCCCCGTCCTCACAACTCCTCCGTCCTCACACCTCCCCCATCCTCACACCTCTCCCGTCCTCACACCTCCCCCGTCCTCACACCTCCCTCATCCTCACACCTCCCCCATCCTCACACCCCCCCATCCTCACACCTCCCCATCCTCACACCTCCTCCGTCCTCACACCTTCCTCATCTTTACACCTCCCCCATCCTCACACCTCCCCGTCCTCACACCTCCCCATCCTCACCCCTCCTCCATCCTCACCCCTCCCCATCCTCACACCTCTTCCGTCCTCACACCTCCCCCATCCTCACACCTCCCCCGTCCTCACACCTCTTCCTTCCGTCCTTACACCTCCCCCATCCTCACACCTCCCCCATCCTCACACCTCCCCCGTCCTCACACCTCTTCCGTCCTCAACCTTCCCCATCCTCACACCTCCCCCATCCTCACCCCTCCCCCGTCCTCACACCTCCCCCGTCCTCACACCTCTTCCGTCCTCAACCTCCCCCATCCTCACACCTCCCCCCCTCCTCACCCCTCCCCCGTCCTCACACCTCCCCCATCCTCACACCTCCCCCATCCTCACACCTCCTCCGTCCTCACACCTCCCCCGTCCTCACACCTCCCCCATCCTCACCCCTCCCCCGTCCTCACACCTCCCCCGTCCTCACACCTCCCCCTTCCTCACACCTCCCCCATCCTCACACCTCCCCCGTCCTCACACCTCTTCCGTCCTCACACCTCCCCCATCCTCACTCCTCCCCCATCCTCTCCACTCTCCCCTCTTTCCTTGCACCTTTCTCTTCTCCTCCCCGCGTCTCCAGACCTGGTCTGCCTCACCTCCCCACCGTTCCAATATATCCTCAGACGGGGACACGATGGCGGCTGTTGCTTCCCTGGAGGCAGGCATGTGTGAGGACATCTCTGGCGCCTACGGCCCTCTGCGGCTGGAATGATCACTCTCCTCACCTGGAAATGACGATCCGACTGGAGACAATCATCGGCCAGAGGGCACAAATGCCATCCATACCCGTCGTCGTCCCCTAGCAATTGCTCTGTGTAACAGTGAGTCCCATGGCTACTGGCTGCTCCTCCCTTCCTGTTTTCCTAAGCAACGCCCGGAGAGTTCACCTCCCGACCTCAAGGGGTCACCGACGCCGTGACGCGCTCCACCGACTCGATCAGTATAATGTTGCCAGAACACTGGCGGCGGCGATGGCTTCCCCTCCCCCTGGCCGCAATGTGCGCCCACATAGGGGGGATTGTGGGCGATCCGAGAAGGCCGCGCGCCAACTCACTAGGAATATCTGTAATGTGATTCCTGGACCGGCCAGTGGCCCGCCGTGCTGTGGCCACATTCCGCTCCTCCGTCAGCTGATGATGGTAGTCAGTCACGGGCCGTGGTCAGCACGGGGTGGAACGCCCCAGTATGAGTGAGTGAGGATGTCACAAAACTGTTAAACTTTTATATATTATGTGTTGATGATTATTTGAATAATCTCTCTCTCTCTCTCTCTCTCTCTCTCTCTCTCTCTCTCTCTCTCTCTCTCTCTCTCTCTCTCTCTCTCTCTCTCTCTCTCACACACACACACACACACACACACACACACACACACACACACACACACACACACACACACACACTCAGCGTTTTAGTTCTTGGCTGAATTAACACGTCATTTAACATAACAGAGTACAGTCTCGTCCAAGAACACTTCGCTTCAAAGGAGTACATCCTGTCCCTGCAACTGACTGTAACGCAGCCTTGGAGGTGCAGGAGCCCCTGGACGGGGGGTCCTGTGACTGTATAATGATAATAATGGGGTTGTGCCGGGAGGACTACTCTCTCATGTGACTTACTACTTGATGGTTACTTATACATTCCTCGTAGAATATGGACTGTTCAAGGTGTACGAAAAATCATTTCTTAAAATTGTACATATATTCTGAAGCAACACACTGCTTATACCGAAGAGGAGAACTGGAAGTCGCCAAGAGTCACTTGGGGACGGGGAAATCTGGTTTAAGAACTCAAGAAAAACATGTGGACTCTTGTGCAGGCGAACCCCAAGCTCACCGGACCAGCACATAACAGTGACGTTTCATACAGATCATGATACGTATTTCTCCCCACATTCATAACACGCACAAATTCAAAATGATTTTCGAAGCTGTTTATACTAAGGCTCTGATACACAGTGGAAGTATATCCTTGGTGAGGCAAGCGGCATCCACAGGTAAACTGTAAGGGGTAACACCCGACATGTGTTTACAAACAATTAATCACACGTCGTTACATCACTTTTTTATGTTGAAGGTTCCAGTTACGGACTAAAGTCCACCTCAAGACCGGGACTTTATTGAGAAACAGAGTATTATGAATGGTAGAAAGATAAGACAAGGGAAAGTATTTACAAATTTTGGAGGAAGTGAAAAACCTTCCATTTGAAATGTGCCAGGTTATAGTTGTTGGAAAAGACTTGAGAGGGTTGAGAGTTTCAGAAGTTTTGAGGTATAATGAAAGAAACAGGTATCAAAAGGGCCCACGCTTGAGTTGCCGATGGCCACACAATAATCTTGTGAACCAGCAGCATGCTGAGTAATGTGTATTGTAGGTAGTGGTGGGGGCACACAAGCAGCCAGCTCTCGAGAGTAAAAACCAGAGTAATTCCTACAGAAGAGGGAAAGTGAACCAACATTGCGGTGTAAGGCAAGGGGATCAAGTTTGGAAGTTAGAATGGAATAGTTTATAAAGGTGGACCGCTTTCGGCTGAACTGTGTCAAATAAGGATGCAGAGCTAGAACCACCCCATATGTGACAGCAGTACCCCATACAAGGACGAATCAATCCTTTTTATAAACAGCAACTGTCTGGAAGGAAAATAAATTTCGAAAATCTAAACATGAACTCCCACTTTCTGAGAGGCAAACATAGTTTTTTCCGTTGAGGCTAGCAAGATAGAGTGGATTGTACAATAGTACGAGGTATATTTACCGAGTCAAGAGATGGAATTACAGAACAGTGTAAGATGGATCTGGGCACCACTTGTTAAATGTGTTTGATGATAGAGTGGCAAATGTAGGGTGTTTTGGTACGATTGGTATGCTAAGTGAGAGAGTCATGGAGAGTGGTTTAGTGAAGAGAGAAAAGGTGGTGAAAGCCTTGCATGCAATGAAATGCTGCAAGGAGGCTGGAGTGGATGGTATTGCAGTTGAATTTATTGAGACAGGTGGTGACTGTGTTGTTGATTGGTTGGTAAGGATACTCACTGTATGTATAGATCATGGTGAGATGCCTGAGGATTGGTGGATTGTATGTGTTGTGCCGTTTATGAAAGCAAGGGGAATAAAAGTGAGTGTTCAAAATACAGAGGTATAAGTTTTCTTTTTAAGTACATCTGGTGAGTATTAGAGGATATTGATTGAGAGGGCCAAGGCATGTAGAGGGCATCAGATTAGTTAGGAGCAGTGTGGCTTCAAGTGTTTGCTTTAAAGAATGTGTGAGAAAAATTTTGAAAAACGGATCGATTTGCTTGTGGTGTTCATGGATCTGGAGAAGCATATGATAGGGTTGATAGAGATGCTTTGTGGAAGGTCCTAAGAATATATGGTGTGGGAGGTAAGATGCTAAATGCAGTGAAAAGTTTTATCAAGGGTGTATAGTGTGTGGACGAATAGGAAGAAAGGAGAGTAAATGGTTCCAAGCGAAGGTTGGTCTGCGGCAAGGGTTTGTGATGTCACTACGATCGTTTAATATGTTCATGGATGGGATAATGAGGGAGGAGTCTTCGAGAGGAACAATTATGCAGCTTGTTGGGGATAAGAGGGCTTGGGAGGTGATTCATTTGTTTGCTGGTTATACAGCACTGATGAGAAACTGCAGAAGCTGGTGACTGAGTTTGGAAGAGTGTGTGAATTGAGAAGGTTGAGAGTGAATAAGAACAAGGTTTATAGTTCAACAGGGTTAAGGAACAAGTTAGTGATGGTGTAAGTTTGAATGGAGAAAACTTGCGGATGTGATGTGCTTTCGATATCTTGGAGCGGACATGACAGAAAAAGGAACTATGGAAACGGAATTGAGGTCAAGGATGGATTAGGGAGCGAAGGTTCTGGGAGTGCTGAAAACTGTGTGGAATTAGAGGTTGTTGCCTAGTAGGACAAAAAAAGGGTAGGTATAGTAGACCCAAAAATGTTATATGGATGCTGGGCATGGCCAAAAGGTAAGAATGTGCAGAGAAAGGTCAAGGTGTTGGAAATAAAATGTTTAAAAACAATATGTCGTGTTAGGTGGTTTGATCGAATAAGTAATGAATGGGTTAAAGGGAGATATAGTAATGCAAAGAGTTCGGTTCAGAGAGCAAAAGAGGGTGTGTTAAAGTGGTTTGGACATATGGAGAGAATAAGTGAGGAAACATTCACAAGAGGATCTATGTGTCAGAAAGTGGAGGGAAGAGTGAGAACTGGGACACCAAATCGGAGATGAAGGATTGATTAAAAGCGATATTGAATGCCCGGGCCTGAACATGCAGGAGTAGTGGGGTGGAAGGGGAGGGAAGGGGGGAGGGGATGAAAAGGCCAGCAGAAGAGGGTGTTTTGAAATGGATTGGTCGCATGGAGAGAATGAGTGAGGAAAGATTGACCAAGAGAATGTATGTGTCAGAGGTGGAGGGAACGAGAGAAGTGGGAGACCAAATTGGAGGTGGAAAGATGGAGTGAAAAAGATTTTGAGTGATCGGGGCTTGAACATGCAGGAGGGTGAAAGGCGTGCAAGGGATAGAGTGAATTGAACTATGTGGTATACCGGGGTCGACGTGCTGTCAATGGATTGAACCAGGGCATGTGAAGCGTCTTGGGTAAACCATGGAAAGTTGTGTGGGGCCTGGATGTGGAAAGGGAGCTGTGGTTTCGGTACATTATTACATGACAGCTAGAGACTGAGTGTGAACGAATGTGGCCTTTGTTGTCTTTTCCTAGCGCTACCTCGCGCACATGCGGGGGGAGGGGGTTGTTATTTCATGTGTGGCGGGGTGGCGATGGGAATGAATAAAGGCAGACAGTATGAATTATGTACATGTGTTTATATGTATATGTGTGTGTGTGTATATATATATGTATACATTAAGATGTATAGGTATGTATATGTGCGTGTGTGGACGTGTATGTATATACATGTGTATGTAGGTGGGTTGGGCCATTCTTTCGTCTGTTTCCTTGCGCTACCTTGCTAACGCGGGAGACAGCGACAAAGCAAAATAAGTATATATATATATATATATATATATATATATATATATATATATATATATATATATATATATATATATATATATATATATATTTACAGTGATAGGGTGATTCGAATGCAAAGGTGAGTAATGTGGTAGTTGAGGGTACAATTTGTGAACATGGGGTGGTCAGTGTTGTGAATGGAAATGGTGAAGAGCTTTAGATTTATGTGCTGAAAAAGGACTCGCGATTGGGAATACCTGGTTTAAAAGAGAGATATACATAAGTATACATATGTAAGTAGGAGAGATGGCCAGAGAGCGTTATTGGATTTCGTGTTAATTGATAGGCGCGTGAAAGAGACTTTTGGATGTTAATGTGTTGAGAGGTGCAATTGGAGGGATGTCTGATCATCATCTTGTGGAGGCGAAGGTGAAGATTTGTAGAGGTTTCCAGCAGAATGTTGGGGTGAGAGAGTAGTGAGAGTGAGTGAGCTTGGGAAGGAGACTTGTGTAAAGAAGTACCAGGAGAGACTGAGTGCAGAGTGGAAAAAGGTGAGAGGAAAGGACGTAAGGGGAGTGGGGGAGGAATGGGATGTATTTAGGGAAGCAGTGATGGCTTGCGCAAAAGATGCTTGTGGCATGAGAAGCGTGGTAAGTGGGCAGATTAGAAAGGGTAGTGAGTGGTGGGATGAAGAAGTAAGATTATTAGAGAAGAGAGGAGAGAGGCATTTGGACGATATTTGAAGGAAAATAGTGCAAATGACTGGGAGATGTATAAAAGAAAGAGGAAGAAGGTCATGAGAAAAGGTGCAAGAGGTGAAAAAGAGGCAAATGAGAGTTTGGGTGAGAGAGTATCATTAGATTTTAGGGAGAATAAAAAGATATTTTGGAAAGAGGTAAATAAAGTGCGTAAGACAAGAGAACAAATAGAAAAATTGGTGAAAGGGGCTAATGTGGAGGTAATAACAAGTAGTGGTGATGTGAGTAGGAGATGGAGTGAGTATTTTGAAGGTTTGTTGAATATGTTAGATGATAGAGTGGCAGATATAGGGTGTTTTGGTCGAGATGGATGTGCGAAAGTGAGAGGATTAGGGAGAATGATTTGGTAGACAGAGAAGAGGTAGTAAAAGCTTTGCGGAAGATGAAATCCGGCAAGGCAGCGGGTTTGGATGGTATTGCAGTGGAATTTATTAAAAAAGGGGGATGACTCTGTTGTTGACTGGTTGGTAAGGATATTTAATGTATGTATGACTTATGGTGAGGTGCCTGAGGATTGGTGGAATGCATGCATAGTGCCATTTTTAAAGGCAAAGGGGATAAGGGTGAGTGCTCAAATTACAGAGTTATAAGGTAGTTGAGTATTCCTGGGAAATTATGTGGGAGAGTATTGATTGAGAGGGTGAAAGCATGTACAAAGCATCAGATTGGGTAAGAGCAGAAGTGTTAGAGGATGTGTGGATCAGGTGCTTGCTTTGAAGAATGTATGTGCGAAATACTTAGAAAAGCAAATGGATTTGTATGTAGCATTTATGGATCTGGAGAAGGCATATGATAGAGTTGATAGCAGACGCTCTGTGTAAGGTATTAAGAGTAAATGGTGTTGTAGGCAAGTTGTTAGAAGCAGTGCAAAGTTTTTATCGAGGATGTAACGCATTAGTACGACTAGGAAGAGAGGACAGTGATTGGTTCTCAGTGAATGTCGGTTTGCGGCAGTGGTGCATGATGTCTCCATGGTTGTTTAATTTGTTTATGGATGGGGTTGTTAGGGAGGTGAGTGCATGAGTTTTGGAGAGAGGGGCAAGTATACTGTCTGTTGTGGATGAGAGGGCTTGGGAAGTGAGTGAGTTTTTGTTCGCTGATGATACAGCGCTGGTGGCTGATTCGGGCGTCCTCACCCTTTCACAGATTTTTCAACGCTCCCGAGCTTCCGCCCCCTCCCCCACCCTGTGACTCACTTCCGCTTCTCTGGTTCCATCCGCTGCCAAATCCACTCCCAGATCTCTAAAACACTTCACTTCCTCCAGGTTTTCTCCATTCAAACTTACCTCCCAATTGACTTGTTACTCAACCCTACTGTACCTAACAACCTTGCTCTTATTCACATTTACTCTCAGCTTTCTTCTTCACACACTACCAAACTCAGTTACCAGCTTCTGCAGTTTCTCACTCGAATCAGGCACCAGAGCTGTTATCAGCGAACAACAACTGACTCACTTCCCAGTCCCTCTCAGCTCTAACAGACTGCATACTCGTCCCTCTCTTCAAAACCCTTGCATGTACCCCCTCCCCCCCAACCACTCCATCCATAAACAAATTAAACAACTATGGAGACATCACACACCTGCCGCAGACCGATCTTCACTCACTCTCCTCTCTTCCTATTAGTGTACATGCCTTACATCCTTGGCAGAAACTTTTCACTTCTTCAAGCAGCTTACCTCCCACACCATATACTTTTAAGACCTTCCACAAAGCATCTCTGTCAACCCTATCTTATGCCTTCTCCAGATCCATAAATGCTTCATACAAATCCATCTGTTTTTCAAAGTATTTCTCACATACATTCTTTAAAGCAAACACCTGATCCACACATCCTCTACCACTTCTGAAACCACACTGCTCTTATCCAATCCGATGCTCTGTACATGTTTTTACCCTCTCAATCAGTACCTTCCCATATATATATTACAAAAGTGTAGAGACGTACATATATGTTTATAGATGATCATAATCGTCAATATTTTATTTTCTGACATTAGCACAAAGAAACTAGAATGGTAGGAGCAAAGCATACTACAGCACTGCTGGATGTGTTACTCATTCGTCATAGTTACTTAAGTGCGTCTACTTCAGACCCTGAAACATATCGTCGTTTTTAGATTAGTTATGTCAAAAATATTCATATTCATGAGGAGGTATGTTCAGAATATTTATGAGGATCCACGGCAAACTGTTCCATTTGCCTCACCAGTTTGCTGCATCATGTCCTCATCATTCGTGTTTTTGATGATTTGGAAACAAAGTGAAGCGCGCATGCAAATTAGTCTTTTTTACCGAACTAAATTTAATTTGCAAATTTTCCTTTATATTAGCGGCTTGGAACACATAGTCGATAATTGTGTATCATCAGTGAAATTGCACATCGGCATTGAATGTTGACGGTTTATTTTGCAGGCAAAGGCTAATGGAAATTTTTCACATTTGATAATAGTGCAACACTGCGTTAAGCCCACATCCTGACTTTGCGGGGGGGGGGGGGGGGGGGGGGGGGGGGGGGGGGGGGGGGGGGGGGGGGGGAATACATTAAGCCCAGAACCTGAGAGGGGGGGGGTACTGGATCAAGTCCAGAATGGGGGGGGGGGGACTGCATTAGGCCCAGAACCGTGGGGGGAGGGGGGTGGAGAGGGTCAATACTGTAGTAGTAACAGAGTTATGTTTACGGTGACGGAGGTGGGTTGAAGAGGGTGTGGTGGTGAGGGATGACGGTGTGGATATAGACGGAGATGGATACTTACAATGTCAGCGGAGGATAGTTGTGGGCAGAGACTCTCGGGGAACGAGGATATACTTAGGAGAGTGTCTCTGTGAGCGTATACTTAAAAATTTGTAGCGACGTAGTTTTGTTAGCGAGAACGTAATGTAAGAGATTTTAGAAAAGATTTGCCGATGAGACTCACCGTTGAAAGGGGTTTACTAAGAATCGGTTTTGGAGGAGTGTTTAACGAGAGTCTGTAGTGGGAAGGACTTGTAGGGGAAGGTGTTAGATATCTGGCGGAGAATTTGCAGTGTTCAGGTAATCCAGAACCGTAAAATGCCAGTGGCTGGTGGACTGAAGGTGCTCAGCACCAGGCGTTGGGACTACCTTCCTGCACGTTACCTGCTGTTCCTCTGTGTTTACCTCATTGCTAGCCATTTCTATATTTTCATAGGAGTATAAAGTTTACCTTTCATTTCTCAGGTGTCTGATGTTCAGGTAATTATACTTATATTATCAGATCAGACTTTGTTGTAAGGTATAGATCATTTTCATTCGGTCTGTGGGAGTGTCCGTCAATATATTGAAGTTGTTTGGTCACATGGAGAGAATGAGTGAGGAAAGATTGACAGAGGATATATGTGTCAGAGGTGGAGGGAACGAGAAGTGGGAGACCAAATTAGAGGTGGAAGGATGGAGTGAAAAAGATTTTGAGCGACCGGGGCCTGAATATTCAGGAGGGTATAAGGCGCGCAAGGAATTGTGAATTGGAACGATGTTGTATAACGGGGTGGACGTGCTGTCAATGGATTGAACCAGGGCATATGAAGCGTCTGGGGTAAACCATGGAAAGTATTGTGAGGCCTGGATGTGGAAAGGGAGCTATGGTTTGGGTGCATAATACATGACATCTAGAGACTGAGTGTGATCGAGTGTGGCCTTTGTTGTCTGTTCCTAGTGGTACCTCGCGCGCTTGCGGGGGGAGGGGGTCGTCATTTCATATGTGTCGGGGTGGCGGCGGGAATGAATAAAGGCAGCAGGTATAGATTATGTGCTTATATGTATATATATATATATATATATATATATATATATATATATATATATATATATGTATATATGTATACGTTTAGGTGTATAGGTATGTATATGTGCGTGTGTGGACGTGTATGTATATGTGGGGGGGGTTGGGCATTTCTTTCGTCTGTTTCCTTGCTCTACCTCGCTAACGCGGGAGACAGCAACAAAGTATGATCAATATGAATATAAATATTTTTTTCTTATATATATATATATATATATATATATAATATATATATATATATAAAATATATATAATATATATATTATTTTTTTTTTTTTTTTTTTTTTTTTTTTTTTCATACTATTCGGCATTTCCCGCGTTAGCGAGGTAGCTTTAGGAACAGAGGACTGAGCCTTTGAGGGAAATCCCCACTTGGCCCCCTTCTCTGTTCCTATCTTTGGAAAATCAAAAAATGAGAGGGGAGGATTTCCAACCCCCCGCTCCCTTCCCTTTTAGTCGCCTTTTACGACACGCAAAGAATATATATATATATATATATATATATATATATATATATATATATAGTATATATATATATATATATATATATATATATATATATATATATATATATATATATATATATATTTATTATTATAGTATTATTTTTTTATTATACTTTGTCGCTGTCTCCCGCGTTTGCGAGGTAGCGCAAGGAAACAGACGAAAGAAATGGCCCCCCCCCCCCCCCCCCCCCCCCATACACATGTATATACATACGTCCACATACGCAAATATACATACCTACACAGCTTTCCATGGTTTACCCCAGACGCTTCACATGCCTTGATTCAATCCACTGACAGCACGTCAACCCCGGTATACCACATCGCTCCAATTCACTCTATTCCTTGCCCTCCTTTCACCCTCCTGCATGTTCAGGCCCCGATCACACAAAATCTTTTTCACTCCATCTTTCCACCTCCAATTTGGTCTCCCTCTTCTCCTCGTTCCCTCCACCTCCGACACATATATCCTCTTGGTCAATCTTTCCTCACTCATTCTCTCCATGTGCCCAAACCACTTCAAAACACCCTCTTCTGCTCTCTCAACCACGCTCTTTTTATTTCCACACATCTCTCTTACCCTTACGTTACTCACTCGATCAAACCACCTCACACCACACATTGTCCTCAAACATCTCATTTCCAGCACATCCATCCTCCTGCGCACAACTCTATCCATAGCCCACGCCTCGCAACCATACAAAATTGTTGGAACCACTATTCCTTCAAACATACCCATTTTTGCTTTCCGAGATAATGTTCTCGACTTCCACACATTCTTCAAGGCCCCCAGGATTTTCGCCCCCTCCCCCACCCTATGATCCACTTCCGCTTCCATGGTTCCATCCGCTGCCAGATCCACTCCCAGATATCTAAAACACTTCACTTCCTCCAGTTTTTCTCCATTTGTCGCTGTCTCCCGCGTTTGCGAGGTAGCGCAAGGAAACAGACGAAAGAAATGGCCCAACCCACCCCCATACACATGTATATACATACGTCCACACACGCAAATATACATACCTACACAGCTTTCCATGGTTTACCCCAGACGCTTCACATGCCCTGATTCAATCCACTGACAGCACGTCAACCCCGGTATACCACATCGATCCAATTCACTCTATTCCTTACCCTCCTTTCACCCTCCTGCATGTTCAGGCCCCGATCACTCAAAATCTTTTTCACTCCATCTTTCCACCTCCAATTTGGTCTCCCACTTCTCCTCGTTCCCTCCACCTCCGACACATATATCCTCTTGGTCAATCTTTCCTCACTCATTCTCTCCATGTGCTCAAACCATTTCAAAACACCCTCTTCTGCTCTATCAACCACGCTCTTTTTATTTCCACACATCTCTCTTACCCTTATATTACTTACTCGATCAAACCACCTCACACCACACATTGTCCTCAAACATCTCATTTCCAGCACATCCACCCTCCTGCGCACAACTCTATCCATAGCCCACGCCTCGCAACCTACAACATTGTTGGAACCACTGTTCCTTCAAACATACCCATTTTTGCTTTCCGAGATAATGTTCTCGACTTCCACACATTCTTCAAGGCTCCCAGGATTTTCGCCCCCTCCCCCACCCTATGATTCACTTCCGCTTCCATGGTTCCATCCGCTGCCAGATCCATTCCCAGATATCTAAAACTCTTTACTTCCTCCAGTTTTTCTCCATTCAAACTTACCTCCCAATTGACTTGACCCTCAACCCTACTGTACCTAATAACCTTGCTTTTATTCACATTTACTCTTAACTTTCTTCTTTCACTCACTTTACCAAACTCAGTCACCAGCTTCTGCAATTTCTCACATGAATCAGCCACCAGCGCTGTATCATCAGCGAACAACAACTGACTCACTTCCCAAGCTCTCTCATCCCCAACAGACTTCATACTTGCCCCTCTTTCCAAAATTCTTGCATTCACCTCCCTGACAACCCCATCCATAAACAAATTAAACAACCATGGAGACATCACAGACCCCTGCCTCAAACCTACATTCACTGAGAACCAATCACTTTCCTCTCTTCCTACACGTACACATGCCTTACATCCTCGATAAAAACTTTTCACTGCTTCTAACAACTTTCCTCCCACACCATATATTCTTAATACCTTCCACAGAGCATCTCTATCAACTCTATCATATGCCTTCTCCAGATCCATAAATGCTACATACAAATCCATTTGCTTTTCTAAGTATTTCTCACATACATTCTTCAAAGCAAACACCTGATCCACACATCCTCTACCACTTCTGAAACCACACTGCTCTTCCCCAATCTGATGCTCTGTACATGCCTTCACCCTCTCAATCAATACCCTCCCATATAATTTACCAGGAATACTCAACAAACTTATACCTCTGTAATTTGAGCACTCACTCTTATCCCCTTTGCCTTTGTACAATGGCACTATGCAAGCATTACGCCAATCCTCAGGCACCTCACCATGAGTCATACATACATTAAATAACCTTACCAACCAGTCAACAATACAGTCACCCCCTTTTTTAATAAATTCCACCGCAATACCATCCAAACCTGCTGCCTTGCCGGCTTTCATCTTCCGCAAAGCTCTTACCACCTCTTCTCTGTTTACCAAATCATTTTCCCTAACCCTCTCACTTTGCACACCACCTCGACCAAAACACCCTATATCTGCCACTCTATCTTCAAACACATTCAACAAACCTTCAAAATACTCACTCCATCTCCTTCTCACATCACCACTACTTGTTATCACCTCCCCATTTGCGCCCTTCACTGAAGTTCCCATTTGCTCCTTTGTCTTACGCACTTTATTTACCTCCTTCCAGAACATCTTTTTATTCTCCCTAAAATTTAATGATACTCTCTCACCCCAACTCTCATTTGCCCTCTTTTTCACCTCTTGCACCTTTCTCTTGACCTCCTGTCTCTTTCTTTTATACATCTCCCACTCATTTGCATTTTTTCCCTGCAAAAATTGTCCAAATGCCTCTCTCTTCTCTTTCACTAATAATCTTACTTCTTCATCCGCCACTCACTACCCTTTCTAATCAACCCACCTCCCACTCTTCTCATGCCACAAGCATCTTTTGCGCAATCCATCACTGCTTCCCTAAATACATCCCATTCCTCCCCCACTCCCCTTACTTCCATTGTTCTCACCTTTTTCCATTCTGTACTCAGTCTCTCCTGGTACTTCCTCACACAAGTATCCTTCCCAAGCTCACTTACTCTCACCACCCTCTTCACCCCAACATTCACTCTTTTTTTCTGAAAACCCATACAAATCTTCACCTTAACCTCCACAAGATAATGATCAGACATCCCTCCAGATGCACCTCTCAGCACATTAACATCCAAAAGTCTCTCTTTCGCGCGCCTGTCAATTAACACGTAATCAAATAACGCTCTCTGGCCATCTCTCCTACTTATATACGTATACTTATGTATATCTCGCTTTTTAAACCAGGTATTCCCAATCATCAGTCCTTTTTCAGCACATAAATCTACAAGCTCTTCACCATTTCCATTTACAACACTGAGCACCCCATGTATACCAATTATTCCCTCAACTGCCACATTACTCACCTTTGCATTCAAATCACCCATCACTATAACCCGGTCTCGTGCATCAAAACCACTAACACACTCATTCAGCTGCTTCCAAAACACTTGCCTCTCATGATCTTTCTTCTCATGCCCAGGTGCATATGCACCAATAATCACCCATCTCTCTCCATCAACTTTCAGTTTTACCCATATTAATCGAGAATTTACTTTCTTACATTCTATCACATACTCCCACAGCTCCTGTTTCAGGAGTACTGCTACTCCTTCCCTTGCTCTTGTCCTCTCACTAACCCCTGACTTTACTCCCAAGACATTCCCAAACCACTCTTCCCCTTTACCCTTGAGCTCCGTTTCACTCAGAGCCAAAACATCCAGGTTCCTTTCCTCAAACATACTACCTATCTCTCCTTTTTTCACATCTTGGTTACATCCACACACATTTAGACACCCCAGTCTGAGCCTTCGAGGAGGATGAGCACTCCCCGCGTGACTCCTTCTTCTGTTTCCCATTTTAGAAAGTTAAAAATACAAGGAGGGGAGGATTTCTGGCCCCCCGCTCCCGTCCCCTCTAGTCGCCTCTTACGACACGCAAGGAATGCGTGGGAAGTATTCTTTCACCCGTATCCCCAGGGATAACATACATATATATACATACACACACACACACACACACACACACACACGCATATATATATATATATATATAAAAAATATATATATATATATATATATATATATATATATATATATATATATATATATACACACATTCATACACACATATACACACATACATACACACATATACACATATATATATATATATATATATATATATACATATGAAAAATGTAAGAAATAATTTAGAAAACTGAAACTTCTAGCTTGAAATGAAATGAAAAATGAGTGTCACATAATGGTTCAACCTCTGGCTATGGAAAAGGAAAATGTATAATTTATTTACACAAACGTCAATAGTAGTTTTCATCAATTTAACCACTGTATCATACTGCCTGGTCCACTTCTCTCATCATGAAACAGGAATATTGGCTTATGATGTTTCTCAATTGTCTTCATTACACAAAAGTACAACCATATCTTGGATACATGAGGGTAGGTAGTTAGTCCTCCGCCATAATAAAGCCTTGACAGACCAAAAAATTTATCTGGACCTCAACTTTTCCAGTACATTTATGAAAAACTGGAGGAAGTGAAGTGTTTTAGATATCTGGGAGTGGATCTGTCAGCGGATGGAACCATGGAAGCGGAAGTGGATCATAGGGTGGGGGAGGGGGCGAAAATTTTGGGAGCCTTGAAAAATGTGTGGAAGTCGAGAACATTATCTCGGAAAGCAAAAATGGGTATGTTTGAGGGAATAGTGGTTCCAACAATGTTGTATGGTTGCGAGGCGTGGGCTATGGATAGAGATGTGCGCAGGAGGATGGATGTGCTGGAAATGAGATGTTTGAGGACAATGTGTGGTGTGAGGTGGTTTGATCGAGTAAGTAACGTAAGGGTAAGAGAGATGTGTGGAAATAAAAAGAGCGTGGTTGAGAGAGCAGAAGAGGGTGTTTTGAAATGGTTTGGGCACATGGAGAGAATGAGTGAGGAGAGATTGACCAAGAGGATATATGTGTCGGAGGTGGAGGGAACGAGGAGAAGAGGGAGACCAAATTGGAGGTGGAAAGATGGAGTGAAAAAGATTTTGTGTGATCGGGGCCTGAACATGCAGGAGGGTGAAAGGAGGGCAAGGAATAGAGTGAACTGGAGTCATGTGGTATACAGGGGTTGACGTGCTGTCAGTGGATTGAATCAAGGCATGTGAAGCGTCTGGGGTAACCATGGAAAGCTGTGTAGGTATGTATATTTGCGTGTGTGGACGTGTGTATGTACATGTGTATGGGGGGGGGGGGGCATTTCTTTCGTCTGTTTCCTTGCGCTACCTCGCAAACGCGGGAGACAGCGACAAAGTATAAAAAAAAAAAAAAAAAAAAAAAAAAAAAAAAATATATATATATATATATATATATATATATATATATATATATATATACACTAATTCTAAAGGGTCCATTAGTCTGCTTTTCATCCAATTCCTTATAAGTTATATGTGTGGTGACTTTAATATGATAATTTACCAAAGTCTTCCTGGGATATTGTTCTCCGAACGACAGATATAGCGTTGCCAGTTGCACCATCAGTTAGTTAAACAGATAAAGAGAGCCAGATGAAGATAGGGAGACAGAGAGAGCAAGAGTAATGAAGGTTCTGGTTAAGAGAGGAACATAAACCGCGAGGTAACAGGGTTGTCAAGTCTGTGACACAAGAGCCCAACTTGTAGAAGAGCGGGCGCGGCGGGGGTGTGTGCTGCGCCGCGTATCAGCCACAGCAACTAGTTTTCCTTGAAGTCGACTTGTTTACGGTGGTTGAGCAACGAATACAAACACGCCGCCTGCCTGTTTAACTCCAGGCAGTTCTTGTCTTCTTTCTTTATCTGTTCCTGGTCCCTCAGGCAGCGGTATGGTGCGTAGGGTTGTGTACCACACGAACTAACGGCCTTGTTGTGCCCCTCCTCCACACAGCCAGGATGTGTGACGTCGAGATCATGATGGGTAACAGATATAAGCTTATGATGCGGTATGGCCTCGTGGATGAAGGTTCACTCGCTGCACGTAAGAACGGAAATGGTACGTGTTATTACTTCAGGTGTACTGGTGGCAGACTTCTACTTCGTGTGGACCTGAGAAGGCCCCCCCCTCCCCTCCCCTTATTTTTGTTGTTGTTTGCATAACCTGTTATTGCTGGATGTGGGGAGGGGGTATGGGGGGGGAATGTGTTGCACTTTATTTATGGTTTTTGTAAAGTTGTATGGTTGTGGCTGTACGTACAGCTGCCTGGGATGAGGTCAGATCAATATATTGCCAACACAAGTCATCACCAGAGTGTGTGTCGAGGAAGACAGATCCCTACAGTGGATCTCACCTGAGTGTGAGGACCAGGACCTGTTGCCCGTCTCATTTCCTGCTCTTCTCCTTTCTCCTTCCCTCCCTCACTTCTGCTGAAAGCACACACACACACACACACACACACATACATGTAAACTCCGCACAACCCCGTCCCTGGAGTCAGTAATTATCAGGAGGGAGCGGGACTCACCAAGTCCACACTGCTGGTGGTGAGAGTTTCCTGTGCTGTATCTCTACGGGTTTCGATCTTCCATCATAACTGAATTATATACATTACTTTCGTGATCAAAATGTCGCCCTCTTTATTGTCAGTCTTTTATCAAGTTAATATCATTCCTATATTCTTCGTGATCTTCATTTACTTTTTATTTATGTTGACCATGTGGGGATAAGGTGTTCATGTAGATGGCAGGGTTCCCTCGTAACCTGTCAGTAACGGAGACACAGTTGGGTAGTTGTGATGGAAGGTGGTAGGATGTTGTGCTCCACTGCGTTGTGAGGGTTAGCTAAGGAAATCACTATGAATCTTGATGAATAAATCTGGGGAGACCGACCACAACCCCAACATGATCATGTGGACGACGTAGTGAGAGAGAGAGAGAGAGAGAGAGAGAGAGAGAGAGAGAGAGAGAGAGAGAGAGAGAGAGAGAGTGAGAGTTTGACTACACTTCCCCTGGTGTGTTTGTGGGGACACTTGCAAGTGGAGTCTGGTTCCTGAAGACCCATGTGTGTTGACTGAAGACATCCCAGCTGACTGAGGAGGAAGACTGCACGTGGGAGGACGGGAGGGAGGAGGCTGCTGGCCCCTCACCCTCTCTCTCTCTCTCTCTCTCTCTCTCTCTCTCTCTCTCTCTCGTGAGGCCGCTGGACATGATGGCTTTATTGCTTCACACAACTGTTGATTCCCAGCATCAGACGCACGTGTCTCGTGGGGTGACTGCATCACCCGCTCCCCCGGTCTCTCTCAGATTCATCGTGAGGTCCCTGATAGCCATCATGATGCCATTCATAACCGGTAATGTTACTCCTTATCTCACACAGTTCTCCTACTGCAGCCGACCCCTCCACTGTGGGAGGCCTCGGCATGTGGGGATGGTGGGGAGGAGGTGCATTGAGGCCAGAGGAAGGAGCATAACGGGGTAACAGGTGAGACTGGGAGTGAGAGGGAAGGAGGGAGGGAAAAAGGCCGAGGGAAAGGAAAGAGAATGGAGGAGTTTCGTACTTGATGAAATAGAGAAAAAATTTTGTGAGAAGTGCGTGTGTGTGTGTGAGAGAGAGAGAGAGAGAGAGAGAGAGAGAGAGAGAGAGAGAGAGAGAGAGAGAGAGAGAGAGAGAGAGAGACTTGCTTACATATGATCCAAGTCCAGCGATCATGTTCTTAGATTTAGTTGCTATAATCTGTACTTTGCACAGCCAAGTCACTTCCCTCTTATGAATTCTTCGCACAGAAGATTTATGTTTTTTCCTCTTACCTCGCGTCAAGTGGGTCATGGAGGCTGCTGTGGGTCATGGAGGCTGCTGTGGGTCATGGAGGCTGCTGTGGGTCATGGAGGCTGCTGTGGGTCATGGAGGCTGCTGTGTGTCATGGAGGCTGCTGTGGGACATGGAGGTTGCTGTGGGTCATGGAGGCTGCTGTGGGTCATGGAGGCTGCTGTGGGTCATGGAGGCTGCTGTGGGTCATGGAGGCTGCTGTGGGTCATGGAGGCTGCTGTGGCTCATGGAGGCTGCTGTGGCTCATGGAGGCTGCTGTGGGTCATGGAGGCTGCTGTGGGTCATGGAGGCTGCTGTGGGTCATGGAGGCTGCTGTGGGTCATGGAGGCTCCTGTGGGTCGATAAAGAGGACAGTGACGTTACGGTGGCTAACTCGCTCTAACGCTCAGGCAGGTGAAGGGTCGGAGGCGGTCACAGGTGACGACCCAGTATTACCGAGACGAGAGAGACCACACGTTACCCTCATCTGTAGGGACTGCTGTGGGTGATGCTGGCTCTATGGAGGCTGCTGTGGGTAATGCTGGCTCTGTGGAGGCTGCTGTGGGTGATGCTGGCTCTGTGGAGGCTCCTGTGGGTGATGCTGGCTCTGTGGAGGCTCCTGTGGGTAATGATGGCTCTGTGGAGGGTGTTGTGGGTGATGCTGGCTCTGTGAAGGGTGCTGTGGGTGATGCTGGCTCTGTGGAGGGTGCTGTGGGTGATGCTAGCTCTGTGGAGGCTGCTGTGGGTGATGCTGGCTCTGTGGAGGGTGCTGTGGGTGATGCTGGCTCTGTGGAGGCTGCTGTGGGTGATATTGGCACTGTGGAGGCTGCTGTGGGTGATGCTGGCTCTGTGGAGGCTGCTGCGGGTGATGTTGGCTCTGTGGAGGGTGCTGTGGGTGATGTTGGCTCTGTGGAGGGTGCTGTGGGTGATGCTGGCTCTGTGGTGGGTGCTGTGGGTGATGCTGGCTCTGTGGGGGCTGCTGTGGGTGATGCTGGATCTGTGGAGGCAGTTGTGTGTGATGCTGGCTCTGTGGAGGCTGCTGTGGGTGATGTTGGCTCTGTGGAGGCTGCTGTGGGTGATATTGGCTCTGTGGAGGGTGCTGTGGGTGATGCTGGCTCTGTGGAGGGTGCTGTGGGTGATGCTGGCTCTGTGGAGGGTGCTGTGGGTGATGCTGGCTCTGTGGAGGGTGCTGTGGGTGATATTGGCTCTGTGGAGGGTGCTGTGGGTGATGCTGGCTCTGTGGAGGCTGCTGTGGGTGATGTTGGCTCTGTGGAGGCTGCTGTTGGTGATGTTGGCTCTGTGGAGGCTGCTGTGGGTAATGCTGGCTCTGTGGGGGCTGCTGTGGGTGATGCTGGCTCTGTGGAGGCTGCTGTGGGTGATGCTGGCTCTGTGGAGGCTGCTGTGGGTGATGTTGGCTCTGTGGAGGCTGCTGTGGCTGAAGTTGGCTCTGTGGAGGCTGCTGTGGGTAATGCTGGCTCTGTGGGGGCTGCTGTGGGTGATGCTGGCTCTGTGGAGGGTGCTGTGGGTGATGCTGGCTCTGTGGAGGGTGCTGTGGGTGATGCTGGCTCCGTGGAGGGTGCTGTGGGTGATGCTGGCTCTGTGGAGGCTGCTGTGGGTTATGCTGGCTCTGTGGGGGCTGCTGTGGGTGATGCTGGCTCTGTGGAGGGTGCTGTGGTTGATGCTGGCTCTGTGGAGGGTGCTGTGGGTGATGCTGGCTCTGTGGAGGCTGCTGTGGGTGATGCTGGCTCTGTGGAGGCTGCTGTGGGTGATGCTGGCTCTGTGGAGGCTGCTGTGGGTGATGCTGGCTATGTGGGGGCTGCTGTAGGTGATGCTGGCTCTGTGGGGGCTGCTGTGGGTGATGCTGGCTCTGTGGAGGGTGCTGTGGGTGATGCTGGCTCTGTGGAGGGTGCTGTGGATGATGCTGGCTCTGTGGAGGGTGCTGTGGGTGATGCTGGCTCTGTGGAGGGTGCTGTGGGTGATGCTGGCTCTGTGGAGGGTGCTGTGGGTGATGCTGGCTCTGTGGAGGGTGCTGTGGGTGATGCTGGCTCCGTGGAGGGTGCTGTGGGTGATGCTGGCTCTGTGGGGGCTGCTGTGGGTGATACTGGCTCTGTGGAGGGTGCTGTGGGTGATGCTGGCTCTGTGGAGGGTGCTGTGGGTGATGCTGGCTCTGTGGAGGGTGCTGTGGGTGATGCTGACTCTGTGGAGGCTGCTGTGGGTGATGCTGGCTCTGTGGAGGGTGCTGTGGGTGATGCTGGCTCTGTGGAGGGTGCTGTGGATGATGCTGGCTCTGTGGAGGCTGCCGTGGGTGATGCTGGCTCTGTGGAGGGTGCTGTGGGTGATGCTGGCTCTGTGGAGGGTGCTGTGGGTGATGCTGGCTCTGTGGAGGCTGCTGTGGGTGATGCTGGCTCTGTGGAGGGTGCTGTAGGTGATGCTGGCTCTGTGGAGGCTGCTGTGGGTGATGCTGGCTCTGTGGAGTCTATTGTGAGTGATGCTGCCTCTGTGGAGGCTACTGTTGGTGATGCTGGTTCTGTGAAGGCTGCTGTTGGTGATGCTGGCTCTGTGGGGGCTGCTGTGGGTGATGCTGGCTCTGTGGAGGGTGCTGTGGGTGATCCTGGCTCTGTGGAGGCTGCTGTGGGTGATACTGGCTCTGTGGAGGCTGCTGTGGGTGATGCTGGCTCTGTGGAGGGTGCTATGGGTGATGCTAGCTCTGTGGGGGCTGTTGTGGGTGATGCTGGCTCTGTGGAGGGTGCTGTGGGACATGCTGGCTCTGTGGGGGCTGCTGTGGGTGATGCTGGCTCTGTAGGGGCTGCTGTGGGTGATGCTGGATCTGTGGAGGCAGTTGTGTGTGATGCTGGCTCTGTGGAGGGTGTTGTGGGTGATGCTGGCTCTGTGGAGGCTGCACCAGCTGCACATATTGTGTGACCGTCTTACGTCATCAGGTGGTATTGCCCACATGTTCCAGTAGCACCCGCAGGCCGGGGTGACTGTCCTTCTGTGTCTTCCGTCGGAAATACATTTACTGTTGTTGTTGTAGCTGTTGTTGGTATAGTTGTTCATTGTATCGGGGCTGATGTCTGTGAGGCTCTCCTTTGGTCTCATATTGTTTTTTGTGGTATTGTCATTTTTATTATTGATGCTCGTGTTTTTCTATTTGTTGTATGTTCTAGTTAAGGTTTTGATATTAATTGTTATCCGATGTATCAGTTATTTGTAACTTCACTATGTTTATAGTTTCTTTTCTCCCATTCCTCCTTTTCTTACCTGTCTACACGTCTTCAGTCACACTCTTCATATATGTTCAGTGCCATCGTTCAAGTGTTTCATTGTTGTATTTTTCGTTGACTTTTAGATATTTGACAAACGTTCATTGACTATTGATTGTTTAATTGACATAGCCTCTCTCCTGCATCAGTAACCGAAACTTTTACAATATATATATATGTTGACTGGTTGGTAAGGTTATTTAATGTATGTATGACTCATGGTGAGGTGCCTGAGGATTGGCGGAATGCGTGCATAGTGCCATTGTACAAAGGCAAAGGGGATAAGAGTGAGTGCTCAAATTACAGAGGTATAAGTTTGTTGAGTATTCCTGGTAAATTATATGGGAGGGTATTGATTGAGAGGGTGAAGGCATGTACAGAGCATCAGATTGGGGAAGAGCAGTGCGGTTTCAGAAGTGGTAGAGGATGTGTGGATCAGGTGTTTGCTTTGAAGAATGTATGTGAGAAATACTTAGAAAAGCAAATGGATTTGTATGTAGCATTTATGGATCTGGAGAAGGCATATGATAGAGTTGATAGAGATGCTCTGTGGAAGGTATTAAGAATATATGGTGTGGGAGGCAAGTTGTTAGAAGCAGTGAAAAGTTTTTATCGAGGATGTAAGGCGTGTGTACGTGTAGGAAGAGAGGAAAGTGATTGGTTCTCAGTGAATGTAGGTTTGCGGCAGGGGTGTGTGATGTCTCCATGGTTGTTTAATTTGTTTATGGATGGGGTTGTAAGGGAGGTAAATGCAAGAGTCCTGGAAAGAGGGGCAAGTATGAAGTCTGTTGGGGATGAGAGAGCTTGGGAAGTGAGTCAGTTGTTGTTCGCTGATGATACAGCGCTGGTGGCTGATTCATGTGAGAAACTGCAGAAGCTGGTGACTGAGTTTGGTAAAGTGTGTGGAAGAAGAAAGTTGAGAGTAAATGTGAATAAGAGCAAGGTTATTAGGTACAGTAGGGGTGAGGGTCAAGTCAATTGGGAGGTGAGTTTGAATGGAGAAAAACTGGAGGAAGTGAAGTGTTTTAGATATCTGGGAGTGGATCTGTCAGCGGATGGAACCATGGAAGCGGAAGTGGATCATAGGGTGGGGGAGGGGGCGAAAATTTTGGGAGCCTTGAAAAATGTGTGGAAGTCGAGAACATTATCTCGGAAAGCAAAAATGGGTATGTTTGAGGGAATAGTGGTTCCAACAATGTTGTATGGTTGCGAGGCGTGGGCTATGGATAGAGATGTGCGCAGGAGGATGGATGTGCTGGAAATGAGATGTTTGAGGACAATGTGTGGTGTGAGGTGGTTTGATCGAGTAAGTAACGTAAGGGTAAGAGAGATGTGTGGAAATAAAAAGAGCGTGGTTGAGAGAGCAGAAGAGGGTGTTTTGAAATGGTTTGGGCACATGGAGAGAATGAGTGAGGAGAGATTGACCAAGAGGATATATGTGTCGGAGGTGGAGGGAACGAGGAGAAGAGGGAGACCAAATTGGAGGTGGAAATATGGAGTGAAAAAGATTTTGTGTGATCGGGGCCTGAACATGCAGGAGGGTGAAAGGAGGGCAAGAAATAGAGTGAATTGGAGTCATGTGGTATACAGGGGTTGACGTGCTGTCAGTGGATTGAAGCAAGGCATGTGAAGCGTCTGGGGTAAACCATGGAAAGCTGTGTAGGTATGTATATTTACGTGTGTATGTACATGTGTATGGGGGGGGGGGGGCCATTTCTTTCGTCTGTTTCCTTGCGCTACCTCGCAGACGCGGGAGACAGCGACAAAGTATAAAAAAAAAAAAAAAAAAAAAAAAATATATATATATATATATATATATATATATATATATATATATATATATATACTGATATATATATATATATATATACTGTTACGAATCCCCCTACTGGGAAGAATCGTAAACTACGCACACGGATAACACTATCTTAAAGTCTTGGAATTAAATCAAACACCAGCATTAAAACTGCTTATACTCCAAGAACTAAAGAGTACAAAATAACAGAAGCACATTAATCAGGCACAAATCATTTACGTTAACACTGAACATGAGTTCAGTATTCCAGGTAAGATTTCAAACCAGATCTCTTTCCTTTATGACAATTTGAGTGTAGCAACATGATTCAAGATACACTTATCCGTTGGACACTTCTGTGATAAGTTTCAATACTCTATTACACTCGAAACTAAATGACTGAGGCAATTTCAACATCGTAGAATTTCGTATAGCGCCAATTTACACTGATCGTGGGCTACGGGCTTGAGACAGAGGGGAAAACCACTTATCTGCTGGACTGCGGGGTAGAGAGGAGATCGTGGCCCAGCTGGTGTCAGAGGTTTTTATTGCAGGGAGGAGCGAGCCTGGAGCGGCCTTCCCCGCCCTGCTGCTCTAGTCTCAGGTGGGATTGGTGAAGGGTGACCCATAGTGCCACTCTTGATTGGCTAGAGGTCTAAGGTCCAGTTGTGGTTGGAGAAGGGTGGCTCATAGTGCCACTCCTGGTTGGCTGGAGGGTTTTAGGTCCGGCCCACATCTTGCTTAAGGCCCAACCTCCTCCTCTTGTCCTGACAGTGACGACGATGTACAGGAAGCCACATTTCCTAGCTGACCTCCTATCTTGACCCCCAGTCGTCTGGTGCCTCGGGCGGGGGAGAAATAACAGGTCCAAGTGTTGAGGGTGACTGGAATTAATGGCCCAGCGTGACCCTTGCTCTTGACCTCTGTCATCTGTTTCCTCGGGTATGGGAAAGACGGCAGGCCTAAGGATTGAGAGTGCCTGAATCGATGACCCGGCCAGGGCAGTGAAACCCAAGCCGAGATAACGGAGGCCCTGGCCC
Source organism: Panulirus ornatus (assembly GCF_036320965.1). Lineage (NCBI taxonomy): Eukaryota > Metazoa > Arthropoda > Malacostraca > Decapoda > Palinuridae > Panulirus > Panulirus ornatus. Next base: position 43,807,837 of record NC_092226.1, read on the forward strand.
CGTCGTCTCTGTCGCCCTACAACCTAGAATATCACTTACACCATAAACACACAAAGGGACACACATACGAACATGGGTCTCTCACACACACACACACACACACACACACACACACACACACACACACACACACACATGTTCGTAACAATATATATATATAGTGTGTGGAAGAAGAAAGTTGAGAGTAAATGTGAATAAGAGCAAGGTTATTAGGTACAGTAGGGGTGAGGGTCAAGTCAATTGGGAGGTGAGTTTGAATGGAGAAAAACTGGAGGAAGTGAAGTGTTTTAGATATCTGGGAGTGGATCTGTCAGCGGATGGAACCATGGAAGCGGAAGTGGATCATAGGGTGGGGGAGGGGGCGAAAATTTTGGGAGCCTTGAAAAATGTGTGGAAGTCGAGAACACTATCTCGGAAAGCAAAAATGGGTATGTTTGAGGGAATAGTGGTTCCAACAATGTTGTATGGTTGCGAGGCGTGGGCTATGGATAGAGATGTGCGCAGGAGGATGGATGTGCTGGAAATGAGATGTTTGAGGACAATGTGTGGTGTGAGGTGGTTTGATCGAGTAAGTAACGTAAGGGTAAGAGAGATGTGTGGAAATAAAAAGAGCGTGGTTGAGAGAGCAGAAGAGGGTGTTTTGAAATGGTTTGGGCACATGGAGAGAATGAGTGAGGAGAGATTGACCAAGAGGATATATGTGTCGGAGGTGGAGGGAACGAGGAGAAGAGGGAGACCAAATTGGAGGTGGAAAGATGGAGTGAAAAAGATTTTGTGTGATCGGGGCCTGAACATGCAGGAGGGTGAAAGGAGGGCAAGAAATAGAGTGAATTGGAGTCATGTGGTATACAGGGGTTGACGTGCTGTCAGTGGATTGAAGCAAGGCATGTGAAGCGTCTGGGGTAAACCATGGAAAGCTGTGTAGGTATGTATATTTGCGTGTGTGGACGTGTGTATGTACATGTGTATGGGGGGGGGGGGTTGGGCCATTTCTTTCGTCTGTTTCCTTGCGCTACCTCGCAAACGCGGGAGACAGCGACAAAGTATAAAAAAAAAAAAAAAAAAAAAAAAAAAAATATATATATATATATATATATATATATATATATATATATATATATATATATATATATATATATATATATGTATATATATATATATATATATATATATATATATATATATATATATATATATATATATATATATATATGTATATATATATATATATATATATATATATATATATATATATATATATATATATATATATATATATATATATATTGGAAAGGATCACAATTATGCACGTGATCAAGTACATTCATATGAGTCCACGGGGAAAGTGTAACACCATAAGCTCCCAAGTGAACTTTCGTGTAATAATCACGTCATCAGGGTAGACACAAGAGATGAAGATAACAGTCAGTTGATATACAACGAAGAGACGTAGCTAGGACGCCATTTGGTAAACATGTAATTGTCCAAGACAGACAAAGAGTGTGTCATAAACTTTTTATGTGGATAAGAAAGTGAATTGTTTACAAATTTTATCAACAATAAAGTTATCCAATTTGTATAGACCTTCACTAATATTATGATTATAATTCTTTGTGTATTTAATGATAGAAGATTCAATGATATTTCTCGTGTTTATTAACTGAGATGGCACTACTCCGGTCAATACAATGATCATTGTTTTTAATGTGATTAACAAGGCATTTGATTCTTGGCCCGTTCTTTTACTTTATTTATGTTGCTTAAGTCTAACAGAAAGATACTTGCCAGTCTGCCCAACATAAAACATCACAATTTCTACATGGCGCTTTATAGATGCATCCTGGAGAATTTTCTGGTGAGTTCCTGATCAAGATATTCTTTATAGTGTTATTGTTGCTGAAGGCAATATTTACATTAAAGGATTTAAGCAACTTGGGAAATGAAGTAGAATTATTATTAATAGGGAGAACTAAAGGATTCTTGGTGTCAATGGGAGGTTCATTCTCAACTCTATAAAATTATTTCTTTGTTTACTTGAGGGTTTCATCAATGAAAGATCAAGAGTACTTTAACTTAGATCCAACAGAACATACCTCAAACTCATCATCAATATACTCTGGACTGCAAATACGTAATGCCCTAAGGAAATAGATTGAAATGATAATTTAACTCAGTCCTGTTGAGATGAGTAATAATGGATATATGAGCATACATTGGTGGGTTTTCTGTATATGCTAAACTTTAACTTGTTTCCTTGCCTATGGATCATGCAATCTAAAAATGGTAACGTACCATTACTTTCATTTTCTACAGTAAATTTGATGGAAGGTACTAAATTGTTAATTAAGCGGTGAAATGTTTGTAAATTTTCATTTGTTGGCTAAACACAAAGAACATCATCTACATACCTTCAGACGTTTGTGATAAACCTGTCCAATAAACAACTAGATAAGGATTCCTTGTGTGCTTTAAGCTATGGATTTAGTTTTGTGTGCTCTAGCAGGGAAGCCAGCTGTGTTGATGTCACAAAGTCTTTTTGCAATTTAGAGAAATACATTAATTTATCTAATGATGAAATTAATATCTGTAGTGGTTTAGTGTATGCAAATTTGTTAAAACCAGTGGAACCTTGAAAAAAGACAATGATATACATATTACTAAAACAGATAAGGCTAACACTGTTCTGATTATGGACAAAAGTAATTATTTATCTAAAATGAATGATCTTTTAAATAATGACACAACATATTTTAAACTCAGTAAGAATATCCTATAAGCAGTTAATTCCCTTTTCAATAAAAAACTGAAATTTTTGTTGAGAGTTGAGGGTTCTCTTATCAAGTTTGTCATCTTTATCCCCTTCATTGCCATATATGTATGGACTTGACAAAACACATAAACAAAATCTTCCAGCAAGACCTACCGTGAGTTCAGTAGGATCCATCAAATATAAATTGTCAAAATCAGTTTCTTTATTAAGCCATTTAGTGAGTAAGATATCAAATTCCAATATCATGAACAATGTAAATTTAGTTACTAAGCTTAACAATATCAATATCAATTTTGATTTCAAACTTGTTAGCTTTGATGTTTCCTCACTTTTCACAAAAGTTCCAGTTGATGACCTTTTAGAATATTATTTGATGTTTTGGATGATATTCACTTACCTGTTTCAAGGTCTGTTTTCATTGAACTTATAAAATTGTGTGTAAAAGATTGGATTCTCAAAAATTTGATATGGTAATGTGTAACCCTCTTTCGTCTGTACTAAGTAATCTTTACATGGAATATCTTACCTTCTAATGCAATTTGGTTTAGGTATGTAGATGATGTTCTTTGTGTTTGGCCAACAAATGAAAAATTTCAAACATTTCTCCCCTTACTTAACAATTTAGTTCCTTCCATCAAATTTACTGTAGAAAATGAAAATAATGGTAAGTTACCATTTTTAGATTGCATGATCCATAGGCAAGGAAACATGTATATGTTTAGCAAAAGCAGAAAACCTACCAATGTATGCTTATATATCTGTTATTACTCATCTCAACATGACAGAGTAAAATTATCATTTCAATGTATATACACTAGGGCATTACATATTTGCTGTCCAAAGTATCTTGATGATGAGTTTGAGATGATATATTCTATTGGATCTAACTTAAAGTACCCTAGATCTTCCATTGATAAATCCCTTAAGTAAGCAAAGAAATCATTTTATAGAGTTAAGCCCAAATCTCGAATTGAAACCAAGAATCTTTTGTTTCTCCTTTTTAATACTAACTTTACTTCCCATGTTGCTTAAATCCTTTAATGTAAATGTTGCCTTCAGCAAAAATGATAACTTTACTTCCCATGTTGCTTAAATCCTTTAATGTAAATGTTGCCTTCAGCAAAAATAGTACCATAAAGAATATCTTAATCAGGAACTAATCAGAAAATTTTCCTGGGTGCATCTATAAAGTGCCATTAGAAACTGTGATACGTTTTTATATTGGGCAGTCTGGTAAGGATCTTTCTGTTAGACTTAATCGACATTAAATATAGTATAAGTACAGGACAAGAATCAAATGCCTTGTTTAATCACATTGAAAACTGTGATCATTGTATTGACTGGAGTAATGCCATTTCAATTATTAACTCTAACTCCAGTACCTACGAGAAATGTCATTGAATCTTCTATTATTGAATACACAAAGAATTATAATCTTGATATTAGTGAAGGTCTGCACAAATTTGATAACTTTATTATTGATAAGATTCGTAAACAATTCACCTTCTTGCCCACAAAATAAGTTTATGATACGCTCGTTGTCTGTCTTGGGCAATCGAATGTTACCAAATGGCGTCCTAGCTACGCCTCTTCGTTTTATATAAACTGACTGTTATATTTCTCTCTTGTGTCTCCCCTGATGATGTGATTATTACACGATAGTGTACTTGGGAACTTATCGTGTTTCATTCTTCCGATGGACTCAGAGGAATATATATATATATATATATATATATATATATATATATATATATATAAAGCAGGTATTCCCAATCACCAGTCCTTTTTCAGCGCACAAATCTACAAGCTCCTCACCATTTCCATTTACAACACTGAACACCCGATGTACACCAGTTCTTCCCTCAACTACTACATTACTCACCTTTGCATTCAAATCACCCATCACTATAACCCGGTCTCGTGCATCAAAACTACTAACACACTCACTCAGCTGCTCCCAAAACACTTGCCTCATGATCTTACTTCTCATGCCCAAGTGCATACGTACCAATAACCACCCATCTCTCTCCATCCACTTTCAGTTTTACCCATATCAATCTAGAGTTTACTTTCTTACACTCTATCACATACTCCCACCACTCGTGTTTCAGGAGTAGTGCTATTCCTTCCTATCACCAACCCGACTTTACTCCCAAGACATTCCCAAACCAACCTTCCCCTTTACCCTTGAGCTTCGTTTCGCTCAGAGCCAGAACATTCAGGTTCCTTTCCTCAAACATACTACCTATCTCACCTTTTTTCTCATCTTGGTTACATCCACATACATGTAGACACCCCAATCTGAGCCTTTGAGGAGGATGAGCACTCCCCGCGTGACTCCTTCTTCTATTTCCCCTTTAAGAAAGAGTTTCTAACCCCCCCGCTCCCGTCCCCTTTAGCCGCCTTTTACGACACGTGAGGAATGCATGGGAAGTATTCTTTCTTCTCTTTGTAAGTAGGAGAGATGGCCAGAGAGCGTTCTTGGATAACCTGTTAATTGATAGGCGCGCGAAAGAGAGACTTTTGGATGTTAATGTGCTGAGAGGTGCAACTGGAGGAATGTCTGATCATTATCTTGTGGAGGCGAAGGTGAAGATTTGTAGAGGTTTTCAGAAAAGAAGAGAGAATGTTAGGGTGAAGAGAGTGGTGAGAGTAAGTGAGCTTGAGAAGGAGACTTGCGTGAGGAAGTACCAGGAGAGACTAAGTACAAAATGGAAAAAGGTGAGAGCAAATGACGTAAGGGGAATGAAGAAGGAATGGGGTGTATTTAGGGAAGCAGTGATGGCTTGCGCAAAAGACGCCTGTGATATGAGAAAAGTGGGAGGTGGGCACATTAGAAAGGGTTGTGAGTGGTGGGATGAAGTAAGAATATTAGTGAAAGAGAAGTGAGAGGCATTTGACAAGTTTTGCAGGGAAATAATGCAATTGACTGGGAGATGTATAAAAGAAAGATGCAAGAGGTCAAGAAAAAGGTGCAAGAGGCGAAAAAGTGGTTAAATGAGAGTTCGGGTGAGAGAGTATCATGAAATTTTAGGGAGAATAAAAGTTGTTTCGGAAGGAGATAGATAAAGTGCGTAAGACAAGAGAACAAATGGGAACATCGGTGAAGGGGGCAAATGGGGAGGTAATAGCAAGTAGTGGTGAAGTGAGATGGAGATGGAGTGAGCAATTTGAAGGTTTGTTGAACGTGTTTGATGATAGAGTGGGAGATATAGGGTGTTTTGGTTGAAGTGGTGTGCGAAGTGAGAGGGGTCAGGGAGAATGATTTGGTAAACAGAGAAGAGGTAGTGAAAGCTTTGCGGAAGATGAAAGCCGGCAAGGCAGCGGGTTTGGATGGTATTGCGGTGAAATTTATTGAAAAAGGGTTTGACTGTGTTGTTGACTGGTTGGTGAGGATATTTGATATAAACATGGTTCATGGTGAAGTGCATGTGGATTGGAGGAATGCATGAATAGTGCCATTGTACAAAGGCAAAGGGGATAAAGGTGAGTGTTCAAATTACAGAGGTGTACGTTTGTTGAGTATTCCTGGGAAATTATATGGGAGGGTATTGATTGAGAGGGTGAAGGCATGTACAGAGCAGCAGATTGGGGAAGAGCAGTGTGGTTTCAGAAGTGGTAGAGGATGTGTGGATCAGGTGATTGCTTTGAAGAATGTATGTGAAAAATACTTAGAAAAGCAAATGGATTTGTATGTAGCATTTATAGATCTGAAGAAGGCATATGATAGAGTTGATAGAATTGCTCTCTGGAAGATATTAAGAATATACGGTGTGGGAGGTAAGTTGCTAGGAGCAGTGAAAAGCTTTTATCGAAGATGTAAGGCATGTGTGCAAGTGGGAAGAGAGGAAAGTGATTGGTTCTCAGTGAATGTCGGTTTGCGGCAGGGATGTGTGATGTCTCCATGGTTGTTCAATTTGTTTATGGATGGGGTTGTTAGGGAGGTGAATGCATGAGCTTTGAGAAGAGGGGCAAGTATGCCGTCTGTTGTGGATGAGAGAGCTTCGGAATTGAGTCAGTTGTTGTTCACTGATGATATAGCGCTGGTGGCTGATTCGGGTGAGAAACTGCAGAAGCTGGTGACTAAGTTTAGTAAAGTGTGTGAAAGAAGAAAGCTGGGAGAAAATGCGAATAAGAGCAAGGTTATTAGGTTCCGTAGGGTTGAGGGACAAGTGAATTGAGAGGTAAGTTTGAATGGAGAAAAACTGGAGGAAGTGAAGTGTTTTAGATATCTGGGAGTGGATTTGGCAGCGGATGGAACCATAGAAGCAGAAGTGTCACAGGGTGAGGGAGGGGGTAAAGGTTCTAGGAGCGTTGAAGAATGTATGGAAGGCGAGAACGTTATC